>NW_024082431.1:0-157675 GCF_003009895.1 Hyaena hyaena
ACAGACTCTGAAACAGGCTCCAGGCTCTGAGCTGGCAGTCAGCACAGAGCCCGACGCGGGGCTCGAACCCACGAACCGCGAGATCATGACCTAAACGAAAGCCGGACGCTTAACCGACTAAGCCACCCAGGCGCCCCTCTTTTAGTCTATTTTTAAAAAACATTTACTGGGCACTTAGTTTTTTGTACTAACTACTTTTTCATGGACATACAGTCTGTATATCCAACGGGACTGAGAATGACTTTTGCCTGCCTCTGTCTTCCCTCCTAGCCCATCTAAGGGCGCTATGCTGCATTGGCTCTTGAGCCTGTCCCCAGTGATTCAGGAAATTCTTAAAATGTTCTGACCTTCCACACAGTAATCACTTTTTCTTTTAATATGATCCAAGTATTTTCAGATAAGCATCCTGCAACCATGACTGACTGTCAAACCACAAGTGAGACCAGATGCTCCCCAATTCATTTCTTCCTTTCTCAATGGCTCTTGTTTTCAGTCTGTTTGAAATTTAATTTTCAAAGCCAGTATCCCCCAGTTCTTGCAAATATGGTCGAGTCTATGCTCATATGTATGAATCTTTGTTCTGGACAGCTACCTGGTAAGCCAGGTGTTGTGTAGGAATAAAGTCCAGCCTGTAAACTCCAGCTTGAAGATCTGGGCTGTGCTGCCTAGGAAGACATTTCTCCCAGAGGCTGTCCCAGTGTTCAAAGATCAGCAGCTATTTTTATTTCTGCACTCTTTCCATCTGTGGACATCCCTTTTGTGCCATACCAACCCTTTCATGCAGTCTATTATCTTCACTGGAAAGAGAAGATGTAACCACCTTGAGTGCTAAACCTCACTCTATGCCACTTTGCTTGTAATGCTGTTTGCTAGGCAGATCTAGTCACAGTGCCACTCCCTAGCTAGGGAGAGTGAGTTACGTGCTGCTAACCACCTAATCCAAGACATTCAGTGGTACATTCTACAGGGTGGTGTATCACAGTATCCCCATCCCTACCCAAGAACTTTGGCATTTCGAGCCATCAGTGGAAGTATTTATAAACAGAGATGGACTGACACCTAAACCAACTGAGCAAAAGGATTTGATGGAAGACCCAAGCATGCAATTATAAACTGATGTTGGCTTGGTGAGCCTGGATTATGTTAGAAGCAGCTTTGTGGCAGGCAAGCAAGTGGACAATTCTCAGAGCAGGAGCGAGAAAACTCAAGGCTCATGCCTGCCCCTGACATTCACTGTTCTGTGACCTTGGGAAAGTCACTTATCCTTGTGAGGATTAATGAGTTAATCACAGGAGACCTTCTTTGAGATCATTGGCTGACAGGTGCTGTATAAGTACAAAGTATTATTATTAAAATGTCACTGTGCTGGCTGCATTTGCTCTTGAGGGCACAAAGGCAGGAATGACAGCCCTGGGTGAGTGGAAAAGGATTATGTAAAACAAAGAAGTAGAGTTCCGCTATAGAAAGTTCTGTCTGCTAACACTACTTCTCTTCATCTCTAGCCCCAGTCAACAATCTTCTGACTTATCTCTGGACAGAGGCAAGTTTTGTTTTCCTAAAATAAATTGTGCAAAACAATTTTTAGCCAGAGACTCTGTGTCCATAGATCTTCCTGGTCCTTAGGATAGCCTTGGAAGTAGAAGCCAGAAAAACTTTTTTTAACGTCTCCAACACCTCCACATCCCCTCCCCCCAAGACTCAGAAACTTTCTTCTGACTTTTCCCACAGGTAAGCAGAAATAAAATACAGAGACTTGGTGAGCTTGGGTCTCAAACAGTAATGGTCAAAATTCAAACTCCATCTTCAATAAAACCTTCCATCTTCCATTTTTCATTTTTAGTTTATCTTTATTCCTAGGGGAAAATTTTAAAGAAATAAAGTATTGTTTATGAAAAATCCTGACACATAGTAGCTACTCAACAAAATTGGTGAATGAGTGATTTGTATTCAGTCAGACTGGGTATCAAAATTCCAAGGCATATCAAAATATCAACAAATAGTTATTGAGTGCTAATCCTTTATGATGCTCCCCTAAAAGATATCTTGTGTTTTAGGGGAAACATGATTCAAATAATTGATGAAACATGCAGAACCTTGAAACATGTGGAAACACTGGCATGAGGGAAAGACATGCCTCTGTTAGGGGGACAGTTTGATGGTGAAAAGATCTTATCAGTGACAAGGATAGCAGCGAACATGTAGTTGAGGAAAGAGAAAGAAAAGTCAGGGGACTAGACTTACAGTAAATAAGGATTCAGAAAGGACCTCTGTGCACAGGAAACCAGATGAGATTTAAGAGGAGATAAAAAAATGGATTGGACTATGCCCACATGTCTACCCATTACCAGGAGGAGGAGAAGTAGAGGGGCCCCCAGTGGTCTTTTGAAAAGCCCCAGTTGTGGGCTAGTGAGTTAGAGGGAAGTTTTAAGTAGTCATGTTCTTTTGGTTGTTTGTTGTTGTTTTCTTAAAAGGAGTACATTTTGGGCTCTATAAAAGGGACAAAGACACCCAGAGGAGTTACTGCCTAGCACTGCATATGCGTCGTTTCTAAACTCCTAGAAAACTATAGCAAGATCCTGCCTGAAAAGAAAGTCCAGTTCCAACAAGGTAGATGGAATCTTCTCTTTATTATTGGCTATTGTCTACAGTAGGCTCACCTTGTGGAATATCAAACCTTAATGGGGCACAGGGAGAAGGCAGGTTGCACAGCCCTGGAGAGCAACAAGGCTGGCTGCTGAGATTTAACATTCAGAACCAGGATGCTACCTATGCAAGCTCTAGATGGGACAGAGAAGTAGTTCTCTGTTAAGAACTGTGTGTGGTCAAGTGTTCTTATGTTGTTGTCATTGTTGTTGTTTGGTTTTGGTTTTGGTTTTTTTTGTTGTTTTTTTTAATTATTAACTTGGCAGCATTGTTATGCTCTATGTAAATTTCCTTGGGAGCATTTTAAGCCTTTCTCACAGAGAGACACAACTACATGAGTGAATAGTGAGACAAAAATTATCCTCCTTTTGTTTATTTTTGTTTTTGCTTTTTTAATATTTTAATGTGTTTTTTTTTTAATTATTTAGAGACAGAGAGAAACTGAGCGTGAGGGGAGGTGTAGAGAGAGGGAGACACAGAATCCAAAGCAAGCTCCAGGCTCCTCCAAGATGTCAGCACAGAGCCCCACGTGGGTCTCAAACTCATGAACCATGGATCATGACCTGAGCCGAAGTCAGATGCTTAATCGAATAAGCCACCCAGGCACCCCCTCCTTTTGTGAAATAAGTGTTGTCATCTCCTTATTGAACCCTCTCTGCGTCCTCTTTTTTTCTGTTCTGTCAACCAGGTGAATTATCTGTTGACCTGAGTTCCCCTAGGTCAACTTGTCTTTTTCAAGCAATCTTTCTCTTTGGAAAGAACCCCTTCCTCATTACCCATCTGGGCCTCATGTCCTCAAAACTTCACTGTTTGATTAACTAACTTCATCAATTGATCTTTCCTAGGATATTAACAACCATTAATATATCACCTTACTCATAGCAATTTTATTTTAAAAAATCACATTAATGTGTTTCTTAAAGGGGAATACAAGTTGGGACTATTAGAGGGTCAGTACAGCAGATATTTAGGGTACATATAGACACTAACCTTGACTTTTTAACAGTCTCTATTGATAGAGAGATCACATTAGCAGGTTCATGCCCCGAAAACTTTATAACCAACCCTCTTAATTTACATAGACTGAGTGCCGGGTTAAATGGCACTTGGAGACCACATGGCTGGCTGATAAGTAACAGAGCCAGGACTCAAGTCCAAGTTCTGAATCTGATTAGAGCTATATCCACAGCACCATGTTATTCTGTAAATCCCATTCTGTACCTTCCTTGCTGTGAGACCTTGCACAGAAAATGCCTAGTCTCTGGGTTTATGTTTTGCACCCTGTAAAGTAGGAATTGGATTAATGGGTCTTTGAAAGGGGTCTTTCAGCTTTTCAGGTATTCTTGTTCTGTGTATTTGGAACCACACATGTGCATTTTACATTCATCTACATATATAAAGCCTGGGGAATTTGACGTTATCATTCCTTCAAGTTTCTCATGCCATGATGCTTCACTACTGGTATAATGATCTTTAGCATGTCAATGTTTCAAATACAAGGACATTTTCTTGGGCCTTCATTGTTTCAGAGTGAAATTGAAAGAGGGAATCCAGCTGTTTATATGCAATATGCAGCAATTATGAAGTTCATTTCCAGAAGCCACTGTAACCATGGCAACCTGTAATTCTGGAAGAATAGAGACAGGCTGTAGACTGACTTCCAGTGGGGCCAACTTTTAACCAGAGATGGCTCAGGAAATGCTGATGAGGAGCCTGAGCTGTTTACTTTAAGTCAGAAGCAGTTTTTGAAAGTCAGACTCCCTTAATCCATAACTTCAGTCCTTCTTTAAAGTTCAGTAATCGGTGAAACTCAAATTTCTAGATTTACCCGAGTCTGCCCTAGAGGGCTAAATAGTTCAAATGAAACAAGAGCCAGCATTGTATTGATGTTTATTTCATAGCTCCTTAAACGCCAAACTCAAAGTCATAACATCAAACTGACTGAACTTAAGCGTGTGTTGCAGGAACCTCAGAAAGTTCAGATGAGAACCAGAGAACCCAGTCTCTTGATATACAGTGTTTCTGAGCACACACTGACTACTTTGATATTTCCAAAAAAAAAAAAAAATCAGATAAGCCTCATGTTAGAATGGATGATTTTATGATATTTTGACCCTATAAGGCCAGAAGGGAAGCAGAAATTGCCAGAGGGGTGGAGGTTCAGTGGGGTGGGCAACAAAAGGACAGAGACATGGTATTCTGAGTCAGAAATTATTTAAAACAATTTGGTAAGGTTACTGAGTTGATTTTCTTCTTTATATTTCATGTGTATCCTCTTTGAAAAATAGTGTGATTTTCTGGATACTCAGAATGGGAATGGGACAATGGGCAGCTAAGGGTCAAAACTTAAATACACACAACTATGGACTACACCCTGGGACATTCATGGAGATGAAATGCTAAATGACTACAAGCTGCAAAGGCATAAGAATTGGATTTCTGCTATTTCTGCCTCTTCTGACTCTGTCTTTGATCCCTGCTGGCAGCACGCAGGGCATGTGTGAATACCACAGCTCATAGATACTGTACCTACCAGGAAAGTGAAAGGAAGCCTGAGCCTAACAGCTGCAAGTTTTCCTCTATGAAATTCCTAAGGGAGTTAAATTCAGGGGTGCCCTCTGAATAGGTTGAGATGTGTGCCCTCTGGTTGAGGGCATTATTTTTCACTCATTTGCCTGATTGATGAGCAGTCTTACACACATCTGAAGCACCAGACAGACATGAATACATAGTCCCCAGGATGAGTTTACTGTCACTCTAGGGGCAGCAAGTAGACTTGAGAGACAACTAGATAGGCTATCCAGAAAAACATTTGATTGTGTCAAGATATAGGTTAGTGATAGGAGCTAAATGCAAATAAGATTTTCAAGTGGGTCTTTAGCCAACTGCAGAGTACACCACCTGTAGGCAAAAGGAAGACCTCCCATAATGACACTTAGGCTCCTGGCTCCCATCTCTGCCCTTGTGTAGACTCCTACCAGCTACAACAGTACTCTCCAAGAGTCCTGTGCTTATTGTTCTCTGATGTGGCTCTTCCTTTCATGCCAGCCTGCTCTCATACCATCTTCTAAGTCTTGACTCTGAAGCTAAAACTAAATCTGCCCTACAGAGGCTCATGGAAGAAAACACAGATTTTGGAAGCTAAGAATTCTGGCTTTGCCCCTAACTTTCCAGATCCAGAACAATTTACCTAACAGTTCTACATTATCTGTAAAGGGCTTATCATGAAATATTGCTAGTACTGTTATTGTATATAATATCCTGAGAATGGTGCCTAATAGGGGACAGGTCCTCACTAATGGCAATGACATATATCTAACCCCTGTTCAGATAAGAATTCATAGGAGCTATTGAAAACTGCATCCACTACACAGCTGAAGAAAGACAAAGTCAGGAGCCCAGAAAACCAGACACAGAAAGTGAGGTCCAGGGATAGGGTAGCACCAGTCTCTGAAAGATGGGGCAGTAGATGTCATCTGTTCACATACAATAGAAGAAAATATAGCAAGCATAGTTTAATAAAAAGAACCCAGCTTTAGGGCTCAGAAAGCTGGACTTAAATGCGAGTTAGAAGAACAGAGATGAGAATGCTGTCTACCTCATGCTGGCATGTCCTGGAGCAGGTCCATTAGGCCCAGTGGTCAATGGAATGCTCTCTACACAGGCAAGCTGGTGGGATGATCAGGCAGGAATGGTCACTGAAAACTGAAGTATCACTATTCCAGAAAGGATACCAAAAAGAAGGTCAGAGTGAATAGGAAACTCTTTATAAAGCAAATGGAATTTGAGAAATTCCTTGAAGGAATTGTTCAAAAGAAGGAGGGGTCAATTATCTTGGTGAGTTGTGGGCGTTATATACAGGCAGGGGTGGGAGAGAACCTAAGATGAATCAAGAGATCAGTGGCACTTTTGTGGCTCAGTTGATTAAGTGTCTGATTCTTCATCTTAGTTCAGGTCATGATCTCACAGTTTGTGAGTTAGAGCCCTGCATCAGGGCTACCGAGCACAGAGCCTGCTTAGGATTCTGTCTCTCCCTCTCTCAGTCCCTCCCCCTCTTGTGTGCACTCTCTCTCAAAATAAATGAATAAATAAATAAACTTAAAAAAAAAAGAGATCAGTAAAAAGAGATCAGTTTGGTTGAGATAGAAAGTTCTTATAGGAAAGAGGGCTATAAAGGGCCAGGAAAATAGACTGAAGTCACCTGGTGGAGTCTAAACATTTATTATTATTATTTTTGGCAATGGGAGACCATTAAAAGTTATGGCAAGAGATATAAAACTAATGTTTTGCATCTGCCCCTCCCTCTGCAAACTCACATCAGATCCCATTATTCCCCACCCAAGGTAATTCATGTGAACAACTTTATGAGGTATACCTTTCCATTTTCATGTGAACATAATGAATATAAGAGTGTGTGTGTGTGTGTGTGTGTGTGTGTGTGTGTGAGTATACATTTTACAGATAAAAATACATAAATGAGTTGGTTCACTATTAAAAATGGGATTGTATATGTGTGTTTCTGTATCTTTTTTCACTCATGGAAATCTCTCTTAATCAACCCTTACACCACTAATACACTAATTCATTTTAATAGCTGCATAATATTCTATGGTGTGGATAGACCTTAAGTTATTAGACTGTTTCTTCTTTCTTTTTTAAAAAAATTTTAATGTTCATTGATTTTTGAGAGGCAGAGTGCAAGTCGGGTAGGAGCAGAGAGAGAGGGAGACCCAGAATCAGAAGCAGGCTCCAAGCTCTGAGCTGTCAGTACAGAGCCTGATGTAGGGCTCAAACTCACAAGCTGTGAGATCATGACCTGAGCTGAAGTCAGAAGCTTAGCCCACTGAGCTGTCCAGCTTCCCCTAGACTGTTTCTTATGTCTTGGTATCCAATTTTCCCTCAAGGATTTTTTATTTGCTTCCTGGATTGTTTTTCTGTTTCAGAGCTATCAATAGCAAATATCCTTGTGTATATGTGTTTAAGTACTACTGCATTTTATTTTATTAAATAGATTCCCATGAGTGGTATTGTTGGGTCAGAACATGTGTGCATTTTCAATTTTTATGGACTATGCTAGATTGCTTTCAAAAACTCCCCACATTTCTACATGCTGTATATGAAAGGAAACTTTTTCCTTCATCCCTCTCAGCATTAGGTTTTATTGTTCTTTTCATTTTTTTCCTAGTCATAAAGTGATGTCTCATTAGTTTAATTTGCATTTCCCTGAACCATTCGTGAATTTGAGCATCTTTTCATATGTTTCTCAGGCATTAATAATTTCTCTATTGCCGATTTGTGCATAAACATTGTTCATTTTCTGTCGGGCTATTTGTCTCTCTCTTGTCAGAAGATCTTGTATTTTAGAGACATTAACCTGGGCATGTGTTTGGTAGGATTGCATGGAGGAGGAAGAGATGGAACCATCAAGAAACAATCACATTGTTCAGAAAATGAGGTGATATGAGCCTTATTTAGGCTTGGGTCCTTGACAGTGTAAAGGATAGGCTGGAAAGTATTTGGAAAAAGGAGCATTGGGACCAAGGAAGTGATTGGATGTGGCTGCAGTGAAGAAAGGTGAGCAGAGATTGCAGTTATTTTGTGGTTTGGCAAGTCTGATTGTTGGGAAATTGGTTATCGCATTTTAAAGATAGGGAGATCACAGGAAGAACATAAGATGTAGGAAAGAAGAGTTCAGTTTACAAATGAGATCAGTTTCAGTTGACAGTGACTCATCCTGATGACAAGTAAACTTGTAGAACTAGAATTTGGGAGAAGGGTCAAAGATTTTCAAGGACATAAAAGCTCTGGGAGAAGAAGAGTGAGACAGAAGGCAAATGTGGCAGAGATTTGGGTTTCTCCAATCCTGGGAAGCAGAAGAACGCACAAAATCTTAGAGAATTAGCAGCCCAATGTATCTGAAAACATCCCAGACCATATCAGGTCACAGAAGAAGGCCACACAGAAATAGTGTGTGGGGAAGCAATTGGGCTTTAGAGCTGAGTGTCAGACTTAGCAAATAAGAATACAGGATCCTCAGTCAAACTTGAATTTTAAATAAATAGTGAATAACATTTTAGGATAATTGTGTCCCATATGACAAATCTAATATATTTGATAAATATGTCAATATTTGGGACATACTTATCCTAAAAATAATCAGTTTTATGCACACTTTTCCTAAAAATATTCATTTTTCATCTGAAATTATAATTTAATGGGGTATCTATATTTTATCTGACAGTCTTACTTTGTACACATGAGGGTTCATATCTCTGTTCTGCCATGGCTCTGCTTTGGATTGCCAAGTAATCACTCCACCCTCTCTAAAAATAAAGTTATTATTTGGGGTTGAAAAGCTTTTCATGGTGATATTCTAGACAGTGAAATATCTGACATTCTATTTACTAGCACTTTACCCATCTACAATAATGTAGTGATTATTGATGTCCACTCATATTTTAGCCATTCTACCAACAAATGCTTATTGAGCATATGTCATGTATAAAAGAAGGTGCTTGACGAAATGTTCATAATAATGACCCCAAAGTAACTTGGACATCATATAGTGACTGCTGAACCCTCAAAGATTTAAATTGTCCTCCAGAGATCTTAATTATTTATATTTATTTTTACATGTCATTTTAAAAGACTAGCTCTCCCGTCTACTTATAAAGAGATTCTACTTGGCAGAATGTTAATTCTGATCTCAGTAAATGGTAATTGAGAGGACACATTGTGGGGACTTTTATCTCTAATAAATAATGCATCATTTATTATCCCTCAACCAGCTTATATTCCTCAAGGATCATACAAATCTCATTTATGCTGCTAACATTGAATAAAGTGGCTCTCCCTTCTCAAGATGTTTTATTACTAATATTTATAGATTTCATACATGTGGTAGATATTTTCATTTAGCCGTCACAACAAATTTATGGAGGAGGGACTGGGATTTTACCATTTTACAAATAAAACTAAGACAGAGACCTTGGGTCACTTAACCAAGTTCCCACAGGAAGAAAGAGCTGAGCCTAGTCCAATCCCTGTTGACTTTGCTCCAGGACCAATGCTCATAACTAAAATGCATAACTCCTTACCCTGCTGAAGGAGTGCTGAATGGAACAGGGTGACATTCTAAATAATTCAGGTCTTGGTTAGGGTTCGGAAGAGGACTTTAAAGGAAGCCTGGGACACTAGGGAGAGAAACAATAGAAGTGGGATTGTACCAACAACCTACCTCTGATGAACTAGACTGCCTCCTAGACTCATCACCAGAGTCTGTGGGCAGCAAAGATGACTTGGGGTGGGAGTTAATGGGAGCTGTGGCATGTAGAACTGACCTCAAGTCCTGGACCTGCTGCCTGTGAAGGAAGCTGAAGGCATAGAAATCATGGAAGTGCACTGCATCTTGGGGTGCACCTAAGGATTCTGGGACTGGGGAGCCTGTCTGACATTTCAGAACCAAGAATGAGTCATAGGCTTCTCCCCTTGCCTGTTAACACAAATGCATCCCACCAGCAGTATCATAAGACATAGAAAAGCAAATGCTATAAAGGCTGGCACTCATATGAGCAGGTGTTGAAAAAAATGAATGTGGTGTAGATGCAGGTTATTATAAACTGTGTTCATAATTAGAAATTTGAAATTTAATTGAGGATGAAAACTTACAGTTAAAGCATCTTTAAATGCTTTAATAGAATCCATTATGGTTCTGAAAAGCAATACAAAAAATTAAAACAAAAAACACAAAAATATGGATCATTTTTGTAAAAAAAGGAAGACCATGTATTTGCCTATATTACACATCTCAATTGTGTCTGTGCAGTACAGAGTTTGGAGCTCTCAAGTTTTGAAAATCTAATTGAGTTCCTAGTCCTTTACACCAGATCACAATGTTCTTCTAAACAAAGTCTATATGTCTCCAGGAAGAGTTATCGTAAAATATTATAGAAGTAACTCTTATTCCCCTCAACTTTTCTTTATGCCCTGCCAGTCAGTTCCACTACTTTCCTACTCCATGTCAATTTGATGGTTTATAATAGTCAACTAAACTAATGTGTCCATCTAATGTGTCCACAAATTGAACACATTAATCCTCATTGAAGGACCCCTTAGCTAAGTAGACACCTGGTGATGGAGGAAATTTCTCTTTTATTGGCATTAAAAGGACATCATTCAGCAAAGGGTGAGGAAAGCACATGGCAGCCCATCAGGGAGGAATTGAAAAGGCACAAGACAAATGTTGGGACTGGAGAGCATAGTGTACTATGATTTAGGGTGTTAGGGATGGTTATTTAGGAAAGCTTCAACCTGGTGGCTCTCGAGCTAAGAAAGGAGTAAGGAGTCAAGAATAGGTAACCTGCCCGCAACTTACCTCTCTCTTCTCCAAACTGGGCTGAATTATATCCTCAATTCACCAATATGTATAGAACTTTTATGTGCCAGGCATTGTTCCAGGGGCTGGGGATACAACAGTCAACAGAACAGATAATAATTCCTGCCTTTATGGAATATTCATTATAATGCATATGAAGATAAATTCATGACACCTCACAATTCTCTCTAGAAACAATAGAGTTTTAAAAATCACTTGTATATAAATGCTTTCCCTAAAAAACTGAGATTGACATGTAGTTAGTGGTATCATATTGGTGTTGTCATGCCCAATACTATACACAAAATATTTGACTTCTGCTTCCAAAGAATTTAACTCCAGAGCTGCAAAGATGTGAGTGCCTAGAATGGCCACTTGCTGAAAAGAAAGCCTTTTTCCCCCCTCAGGTTTATATCCATGGGGTTCCTGGGTGGCTCAGTTGATTAACTGTTTGACTCTTGATTTCAGCTCAGATCATGATTTCACAGTTCATGAGTTTGAACTCTGTGACAGGCTCTGCACTCACAGCATAGGCCCTGCTTGGGAGTCTCTGTCTCCCTCTACTTCTACATTACAATATTACATGTTTTGTAAAAACATTACATTTTTTTAAATATGCCATTTGTTTTTTCAAAATATCAATGAATTAGATAAGGAGATGAAGAGCATTCATGGTCTTCCCTTCTCTTTTTTAACAGGTAAGAAATAATGTCTTGGTTGGGGAAGTGGGAGGGTCATGATGAATAAGCAAAAGAAACATAAATAAATGGAAAGATGGAAATTAGAGCTCATGGGTGACTTAAACCCTCTCCAAACTCCTCATCTTACAGATAAGGAAACTGAGGTTGAGAGTAATTATCATAACTGATCTAACACCCACACAGGTAATTTGTAGCAGGTTTGGAAGTAAATCCACCTCCTTTGTCCCTTAGTCCAGGGTTCTCACAATTATGCCATATTCTCCCTCCTATTAAAAAACGAGCACCTATAAATCATGCTCACGTTAGGAGGAATGTATTTCAGAGCCAAGGCAGGAAGCCAAAGCAGGGCTGGTGAAAACAGCTAGCTGCAGAGGATGATTAAGGAGCTGGCCATCATGCCATTCACCCCAAGTGCCTATGCATAAGGACCCTAAATTACCACTGTAAATGCAGTCAATGGAGAAAATTATATTTATCAGGGAAAAACTTGAAATATCAAAAGATATTTTGATCAGTAGTCTGAGTATATACTCAAAGAGGATACTCTGTGGAACATGCTCCCATACTTACAGGTGGCTACACTGCCTTCCAGGAGTTTGTTTTGCTGGTGGCACCCATGCCTTATTGCACCACTCAACTTCCACTCCAAATAAAAGATAAGCCAATATGTAGAGACCATGCCTTGAAAGACCAGTGTGATGGATTGTCTGGCTAACCACACAGTAGCCAATTGTCTTTTCTGAGAATCTAGCTACCAAGGAGAGAAATGTGGTACTGAAAAAAAAATAGAAACTTGTACTGAATGTCCATGCCCCGAGGCTGACAGATGGTCTCTTGTTATTTTGAACCCTCTGGCTTCCAACATATTTTTCCTCGTTCTCAGGTGCCTGCCAGTGGATTTCAGTTCACAAAGCAAGATCATTTTTCAGTATAATTAAGAGAAAGATCAATGGTTTTGACTGACCATGAAGGAAGAGAGAATGGATACACTTCCTTAAGTTAATACATTTCTTAAATTCAGAAAGGCTTTGTGTTTGGCTCAGATTTGCATAGGTAGGGAGTCTGAACCTGCCGCTCCCCTTGTTCCTGCTCCGCCTCCTTCCACTCTTCTTTGAGGTAATCATCTTTCTTTGTTTTCTTTTCCTGTAAAAAAAACTATATTCTCTTTGGACTGTGATGTCTGGGTTTAAAAGATAGGCACTGAGAGTTCACATTTTGGTAAAATATAAAATGGCTTTCCTGTTTGCCTATTGAGTTTCATTTTGGAAGTAAAAAATAAAAATAAGGAAAGATGATAACTACGAATATATTTTGTGGATAGAGTTTAATGTACAACTTTGTATTTATAAGAATCTAACAAAAACTTATCAATAGTATATCTCTAGGAAAAATTCCAAACTTTTATCAAGTCCTCATTTGACTCACCTCTTCTCCATTACCCATTGTCTGCCTGACATCTACGTCTTTTTTTCTCCTTCCAAAGGGGAATTTTTGGTGGTTAGAGAGAGATAAATATCCCCTCACTCCAAACATTGATCCTACTTAGCCTAACCCAATCCTATGACACTTGCCATGGTGGTCAGTTCAGGGATGGACATATGACCTAAAATAATTTGGTTTTAATAAGGAAAATAAGTCCTTTCTCCCACTGACATAAACATGAAAGAAAGTGGCTTAGTTTGCTAGAAGAAATTCTGATGCAACCACGAGAACCAGCCCTGAGCCAGCACCTTGGATATCAGAGCAGAGAGACTGCAAAAAAATAAAACCAAACCAAATCAAAAAATGAAATAAAACAAAAAACCCAAAAAACACCCACAACTTGTTTCTTGGATACATCATCAGTTAGCTGCTAGATAGACTTTCTCTTGAAGTCTAAAAAACTGCACGTCTTAATATGTCAATCAATAAATTGTTTTGTTTTATTTTGTTTTTAAATCAGTTTGAGGTATTAATGTTCTCATCCCTTGCAAATAAAAGAACCTTAGGGTATTGTTGCCCACCCAAGATCTATTTAGCAAATATGTGCTGCTTTACCAGTTCTAATACTTTTTTCATCCAAAACACACATGATATTCTACGTTAGAATAATAGCAAAACACATGCTATTCTACATGATAGACATGCCATACTTATTCAATGTCCACTGAAAGGATGATGATTGCACCTATTTTTTGGAATCTGGCTCCTAAATCTTGTTCTTCCTTTTCCACTTTCCTTATCTATTTAATTTAATTTTTAAAATCTATTCCTAAAATGTTAATAACATACATTGGCCCTTAAATAATGTCATTCTTCCCTCCAGACTACATAGTTAGCACTGACTGCAATAAACTCAATCTTATCTACATCCGATTGCCAAGTTCTCGCCTCTTCGTATTTTCCTTCTGTAGTTGCATTCTCAGTGGCTCCTGCTCCCATGACACAATGATGAGTTTGGGATCATTCATGCTGTTTAAACCTTTCAGGAACATTTTCTACTTGAAGAATCCTCTTAAAGTAAATATACATCATTGAGCATGATTATCCAGGCTTAGAGGAACAATACACAGAACAATACGGTCTCTATGGAATTTGCTGGAAATCTTGCCCACGAATCTCTGTTCACATTTTCAATTCAATTGTAGATTTATTGTTGATTGAATACCTTGCCCTTCTCTTCTATCTCTTGGAATCAAAATCTCAGGATTGAAAGGGACTTTAAAGATCATCTAAACCAGTGCTTCTCAATCTGGTTTGGGATCACACTTTGGAATCCATCAGTCTAAGTCAATAGATAATAAGGGAATTAAGCTGAGAAGTTTAAGCACACGTACACAGACCTCACTCTTAGAGAACATGTCAAGTTTTAAAAGATTCCCAAGTGACTCTAATAAGCATTCTGATGTTAAAATTGTAGAAGAATCTATTAAGAATCCATTTAGAGACTTTTTGAGAGAGAGAAAGCGAGTAGGGGGAGGAAGGGAGTGAAGGAAGGAGAGGCAGAGGGAGAGGGAGAGAGAGAATCTAAAGCAGGCTCCATGCTCAATCCCATGACCTTGAGATCACAACATGAACTGAAATTAAGAGTTGGACACTTAATTGACAGAGCCACCCAGATGACCCCCTGTTTAGAGATTTTAATTAGCTTTACAATTTCTATATCTGACTATATATAAATAGCCTCAATAAAAGGTAATTTGCTACCTTTTAAAACAATCCATCTGAACTATAGAAGTTATTTTAGAAACCTGTATCTTGAATTGAGCCTATAGTCTATCTTTTGGTAAACATCAACCATCAATTTTAATTATACCCCTCATGAACTACATAAAAGTCAATTCCATCTTCCACATGCCATCCTTTCAAATATATAAAGAGAACTATTATTGCCCCTGGCCATGTTGTATTTTTTTCTACAGAAGAAACAGTTTTGTGTCCTTCACCATTTACATCATGGTTTCAAGTGCCATTACCATCACTTTCCTCTTCATCCTCTAAACTTCCCATCTTGTTTTCCATACAAGCCACCTTTCTTGGTATAGTGGAGGAAAAAATCAAGACTAACAATTTTGTATGAATTTAAGTCTCTGTGTCTCAAATGATAGCTGACATTCTAATCCCCATTATCTGTGAATTTTACCTTATTTGGAAAAGAGGTCTTTGCAGATGAAATGAAATTTAAAGATGATGAAATAAGGCTATCATTCCAGATTAGACCTGGGAGGTCCCTAAATCCAGTGATAAGTGTTCTTGTAAGATACACAAAAAAGAAGAAAAGGTATATGAATATGAAGGCAGAGATTAGAGTGATACAGTAATAAGCCAATAATCTGGAGCCACCAGAGCAGGAAAAGGCAAAGAACAAATTCTTCTCTTGGGCCTGAGAAAGCACCATTCAGCCAACACCTTTACCTCTAAGTTCCGACCTCCAGAACTATAAGAGGATACATATCTGTCTTTTTAAACCACCAAGTTTGTGATAATTTGTCATTGCAGCCTTAGAAAACTAATGAAGGCCATGATATCTAAAACATAGGGGATAGAAATAATTATAAACATCATAATCTTTTGATTTTCTATAAGAAGTTTAAAGACCAGGTAATATATCAGTTTAAACCAATGGGCAAAAAAAATTCTTGATATCCAGAATATAAAGCTAATTTTTACCAGGTAATGATGTCAAATTTATTAATTTTTATTTGTTTGAACATAGACCATTGATAAATCTCTTAATAGGGTAAATGACCAGAAGGATTTTCAGCACAGAGGGGAAAAAAAGGGTTCTAGGAGTCAGCATAAGTGCAAATAAAATAAGCTAGGAGCACCTGGGTGGCTCAGTCAGTTGAGCATCTGACTTTTGGCTTTGGCTCAGGTCATGATCCCAGGGTTGTGAGATTGAGCCCCAGGTGGGGCTCCACACTGTGTGTGGAGCCTGCTTAAGATTCTCTCACTCTCTCTCCCTCCACCCCTCTCCGTGCTCACACTGTCTCTCTCTCTCTCTCTCTCAAAAAAAAAAAAAAATTTTTTTTAAGCTTTACTTATTCCTTGAGGGGATTAGTAGCCATTTAGGTAAGGGGAATGCTATAGATAGGATATATCTTGATTTCTGGCAGGCATTTGGCAAAGTCACAATACTGTTTGGGGAAAATGTGGAAGGTGAACTGGCCGATAGTAGCATTCATTATGTAATTCATAAAAGATTAAAATGTTAATTTATTGTTCAATAGCAAGCAAGAAAGGAATCTTCAGGGATGCCAAAGTCCTATACTTTGATCTTATCCACTTCTGCTATATTCTGATGATTAAGGTAGATTGATATCTTTTTTATTATGAAATTTATGGAGAATAGAACAATGACCACATATACTGGAAAACATTTTAAGGCCAAAACATATTACTAAGTTAAAAAAGTATATCTCCATCATTTTTCAGAACCCAGCACTCCAGAGATCTGGGCTTCCATGGCATGTATGGGGTGAAGCTCATTTTAGTTACAGCTAGGCGTCTGGGCTTTTATCCCAGTCATACAAGGAGCAGCTCTTCTATTTGTTATATAGCAGTGCTGCATGGTATTTCTTCTAACAAAAGGGCTCACTCTGCTAAACAAATATGTATGAAAAATTAAAGGACACAACAACTGACCCAAAGCAAACTAAAGAAATTTAATAAAACTGTAAAGACCTAGATTCAGCCATTTATTTAAGAACACTGTTGGATGAGGTTCTCCAGATGATGTGACCTCCAGTTGGCAGATGAGCTGGCCCTGGGCAGTTGGAGGCTTCTTGTGGTTAATCATTATCTTTTGTTGGTTTTTAAATATATTTTAGCAGCACAAGAATGAAAATAGTTGACTTTTTGGAGCAGATCTATGGTGATGATGGTGCCACTTCCATTCTAGAACATATTGTCTAGTTTGAGAAACTAAGCTTCAGGAGATATTCACACACTGAAGCTCTTTCAAATGAGAGCATCTAGAGCAGTAGCTGGTGAGTAAGTTATGCTATATCTGGGCTTCTTGAAAATAACAAGAATGTTGTGTCTAAATCAGAAGAGACATTCAAAGACAAAAATAAACAATATGTATAAATATTCGATAGACTAAAGGTAGAGTAGCAATTAGACACATCCTGTGCTATGAGAAAGCAGAAATTAATATGACGGGCAAAATTTTAAGGAGAATGTAATCAGGAGAGCTCTCCTACAACTACTACAAGGCAGTAAATTCTAAACTACACATTTTATGTTAGTAAAAATTGGTGACCTACTGACAGAATTGTAGTGGGAAATTTTTCTCTATTGTGTAGGAAGCTGGATTAGATAATCTGTAGGTTTCCTTTCAAATATTAGATTCTATATTTCTATGTTTATTTTTATGCAGGCATGCTGAGAAATTGACATGGCAATCAATGAGAGTTTTTGCTTGAATAAATATTTCAAAGTCAAGCCCATGTTTCTCAGGTTTTCTATTGTATCTCCTTCTCCACCACTTTCCAAATGCCTACTTCAAAACTGAAAGAAATCCACAAAAGCAATTTCTTTCTAATTGCATAATTGCTGCATTTTGGTGTAGCACTAGCAGGGGAAAATGGCTTGACATCCTAAGATTTCAGTAAAAAATTACTTAATAAAGAATCCAGACTGAAATAACTATTTACTTATAAACTGGAATTTACTGAAAAACCTCAAATACTGTTTCCCCCTTACTACTGCCACATAATTAAATAATTTCACAATTAATTACTTTCAGGAGAGATAATTTGTTTTCATTAAAATATGTAAATATGCATCCCTTGCTGTACTTTTTTTTTCCTTAATTTTTTTTTCACCCACTATTGTGATGGTGCTCCATGATAAAAGATTTCACCATAAGCTTCAAATCACGGCCTAGAGATTTATCCATTGGCCCTAGAGAGTACTTTTGCCTAAAACATAGTCGACTCTACCCCAGCTAGCCACGGTACAAATTTAAAAGCAACCTCAAAAGTTAATGTTTTGTTCTCTATTTCTGCCTTTGTGTCCTATGGTCTTCACTTTTGAGGCTTCAGTTTGTCTTGTGATGTCATTGATAAATGAAGATGTTGGATTCAAGAATATCTAAAGAGCCAATCCAGTGGGGGAGGAGAAACCACAAATTACATTTAAAAAACATGAAACAATACCCCACCCCCAGCCTCACACACAAAGCCTTGCATTTTAGATTATTTAGATAAGATTGGGATCAAAAGGATCTAAAGACACCAAACCAATAGATATCAGGTGTCCACTGTGTTCAGGGCACTGTGTGTGCAGTTGTGAGGCATGAAATATTTGCCTAGAAAAAGTCGCATTATAGAGATTTGTATTTCTTATCAAAACTAAATGTAAAATCTGCTGGTTTTGAACTAGAGAGAATGTTTCCATGGGGAAAGGCAATGGGATGAAGCAGTTTTTACTATATGTCTGAGTATCACCTTAAAATAGTGCTACAATCATCTCATCAAATTATGGAAGGCAGAATGAAAAAGCAAAATTTCTCTTGAATCACCATTGCCTAATGAGACAAATTATAGCATTCAAAGGGCTACTAATGAATGCTGTAAAGAAAATAAACATGGGGAGTACAAGTGGCCTAAATCCAGAGAGGGAAAGTTAAGAATTCAGATCTTACTATAGAGTGATTACTCCCAGTGGCTGTAGATCCTGTCCAACACACATACTTCCTGAGAAATCTGTGCCTCTGAAGAGTCAAAATGACATCCAAGGCAGTCATTTTCAGGCTTTTTAGCTCATCTAGATATCAGTTGATTAAAGAAGAGACAGAGGTCGAAAGGGTATGTGATATCATTGGTAAAGACATGGTCAGGTGAATATGGAGTAGCTACAGGAGAGCTACTTGCCTTTTTCTTTGAAACCACCTCTCCTCGTTTGTATTTTAAAGAAAGAAATGGTGTCTTGGTGGGGTTCCTACTTACTCCTTAAACACACACATACATGCAAACTTAGGAAAGAAAGATTTCTCTGGGAAACAAAATAATCTATGTTTTGCTGAGTCTTTCTTTTATAATGATTGATTATACTCCATTGAAAAAGTGGCTTAGCTATTGGCTATTCCACACTGGAATCATGGCTTTCTGGTCTTTAATTTTTTTGTTCCTACAAAAATAATTATCTAAAATTGAAAAGGAAAGGCAAATTGAAATACAAATGTAATAAAATGGTATTTGTTCAAAAAGATGATAAGAATAGGAGCACCTGGATGGCTTGGTCAGTTAAGCGTCTGACTTTGGCTCAGGTCATGATCTTTGAGTTCCTGAGTTCAAGCTGATAGTTCAGAGCCCGAAACCTGGTTAGGATTCTGTCTCCCTCTCTCTCTGTCCCTCCCCCACTCATGCTCTGTCTCTCTCTCTGTCTCTCAAAAATAAATGAACATTAAAAAAAAGATAAGAATCTTCAAAAGGAATTAAGTGTAATTCATACAGAGAGGTTTATTATTATCAGGTGTTAAAATTATTACACATTACCAAAACACTGATTTGTTTTAGAGACTTTAAGAAGAACTTACCATATTAGATTGGGAAACACGATATTAGAGAAGATGTTATAGTTCTAAGTGCAAAACAAGTAAATGAAGACCTTTAGCTTCCCTTGCTTTTTTTTTTTTTTTTTTTGGTTTACATGGAACTATTTTTAAGGAACCTAATCATTTGGTGTTTTCTAATTTGTTTTCCAAGGCCCCTTTCCAGGGTTAAGCCCTCTATCCCCAGGCCTTTAAAATGAAATGCTAACAGACCATTAACTGCAGTGGCACTCAGAGGCCTCTCCATTAGAGCTTCTGCTTTGTTAATTAAAGACACGCCATCAAGGCTGCAAGGGTCTGAATCATGACCTACCTTTTGAGATCAGTTTGCAAATGTCTCTTAGCTACTTTATGTGCAACTTAACTTTCAAATAAAAGCCAAGAAATAATGAAAACCCTTCTCTTTCCACAACATCTACAGGAATATATAGTGTATCTGAAAATGGAACAGAGAGGAGCCTCATTTATCTCCTATCATTAAGGAAGATAATGCTATGAGACAAATGGTTCTAGAAAAAGGAAATAGCCTTTCTCAGTTAATTATTTGAAGGGGAATATCTAATACAATAGCATACTATATGTTTCCTATATTTTTAGTCATTTATTTTTGTTGTGAAATGCAACATTTATAGAATGCATAAAATGCATACAGTTCAATAAAATATTATAAATGTAGTCTTCTCTAACAAGTCCCTTTTCCTGACATTCAGGACATAAAACAATGCCAGCAAACCTCCTGAAAGGAATTACTATACTGACTTGTATGGTAATCACTTCCTTACTGTTGTGTTTTATTTTGACCTCTTAGTTATATTTTTTTTTAAAAAAGACTCTGCTATTGTTTGTCAGTGTATTTAATATTTTATAAAAATATTCAGAGATTAAGGATTCATTTGTGCCTATTTTTTTCAGTCTGCATTTTGATTTTTAAATTTTTCCTTTTTTTGATTTTTGCATTTTTTCCTTATTGCTGCCTATAACTGTACTTAATTTTTTCCATTGCTGTATCGTGCTCCATCATATGCACATATCACAATTTATTTATACATAATATCACTGGTGAACATTTTGATTGTTTCCAAGTTGTGTTAAAAACATTGGGGTTTTTTTAAGTTTTATTTTTATTTTTGAGAGAGAGAGAGAAAAGAATGTTCAGGAGTTGGGGAGAGCCAGAAAAAAAGGGAGAGAGAGAGAATCCTAATCTGGCTTCATGCTGCCAACACAGAGCCTGATGTGGGGCTCAAACCTATAAACCATGAGATCATGACCTGAGCTGAAATCAAGAGTAGGTCATTTAACTGACTGAACCACCCAGGCACATCCCAAACACTGTTTTTAATGAACATTTTTGTTTATATACTTGGTATGCATGCATTCATGTTATTCTAGTATGTACAACTATGGCTGGAATTGCTGGTTCACGAGCTGGATACTGAAAAATGGTTTTCCAAAGAGGTTATAATAATTTTGAGCCCTACTAACAGTGTATGAGTTTCCCATTGTAACATATTCCAATCAGCTTTGGGTATTTTCACATCTCTTCATTTTATCTAATCTGGAGGGGAAACAGTGGTATCTCCTCATGGTTTAAACTATATTTCCATTGTTATTATTTAATTGGAATAGCCTTTCATATATTTATTGATCATTTGGATATTTTGTTGGTTGTTCAAGTCTTTTGCCCATTTTCCTATTGGTCTGCCCATATCTCTTTTATTGCTCTGTACACATTCCTTCTAGATTTTGGGTGAGTGTTTCACAAGTTATATGTATTGCAAATAGTCTTACATTTTATGTGGCTTGACATTTTACTCTCTTAAATGTGTCTTTTGGTAATCTTAAGTTATTAACTTTCATGTTGTCAAATTTATTAATAATTTTGTATATGTTTAGTGTTTTGGGTATCTTGTTAAAACTCTTTTTCCATCCTGAAGTCATGAGGCTCTTATATACTATTTTCTAAAATATTTCTTATGTTGTTTTCTAAAAGCGTCTTTGTATTACCTTACATGGTGAGATATAATACACACAAGCAAGTGATTTTTTTATTGATGTGAAATACAAATAGAATGAGTTTTATTTTTTCATATATATTCATCCTAGCAATATTTATTGAAAATTCTATTCTTCTTGCTCTACATTGTCACTTTGTCAAAAATCACAAGTTCATATGTGCATGGGTTTTTTTTTTTTTCCAGGCATGCTGCATTTTTTTTTTAAATTTTTTTTTAGCGTTTTATTTATTTCTAGGAGAGAGAGAGAGAGACAGCGTGAGCAGGGGAGGGTCAGAGAGAGAGGGAGTCACAGACTGAAACAGGCTCCAGGCTCTGAGCCGGCAGTCAGCACAGAGCCCGACGCGGGGCTCGAACCCACGAACCGCGAGATCATGACCTAAGCGAAAGTCGGACGCTTAACCGACTAAACCACCCAGGCGCCCCAGGCATGCTGCATTATTAATCTAGACAACAATATTACACTATCTTGACTACCATACATCAAGTGTTCCCATATTATTCTCCTACCATGTCTTGGCCCTTTACATTTTTCATACAGATTTCAAAATCAATCTTTCGTGTGCCAAAAATAAAGTCATGTTAGAAATTTGATTGGAGACCACACTGAATTTGAATAAAATTAGCATCTGGACAGCATTAGTCTTCCAATCTCTAATCCCGTTATATTTCCCCATTTATCTAGGTTTTTGCTAATGTCTCTCATATTTAGGTATGCTCATTAATGGTCTTGCACATATTTCATTAGACTTATTTCTAGGTTATTGAAATTTTGATATATAAAAGTGACATATATATGTATAGATAGGTAATTATTTAATTTTATTTTTCTAAGTATTTTCATTGATATTTAAAAAGAAAGTCAACTTTGTATTTTGAGTTTATATCCAGTAATCATTCCATATTATTGTATTGCTTTCAATAGTTTATCCACAGATTCTTTTGGATTTTCTATATGTGACATTATATCATGTGTGAATATCATTTTAAATAATAATAATTTTCTCTTCCTCCAAATCCAATTTTATAACATCTGTCTATTTGTCTATCATCTATATATCATCTATCTATCTAACTATCATCCATTTATGTATCTATCATATAAATATTAATATATTGCCATATGTATTGACTAGGGTCTCTCTACACTTGTGTTGAACAAAAGTGATAGAAGTAGGCATATTTTTCTTAATTTCAAGATCAAGAGGACTGTTTTCCACATTTTACTAGGAATTATAGAGTTGGCTTTTTTTAAGATAGCCTTTATCAGACAATCTTAATTCTTATTCTTCCTTTCTATTCCCAGTTTCCTATGTATTTTAAGCATGACTGAATGTTGAATTGTATTTAAAACATTTTGGGGCACTTGGGTAGCTCAGTTGGTTTAGCATTGACTCTTGATTTTATCTCAGGTTGTGATCTCGCAGTTCCTGGGGTTGAGCCCCACATCTGTGGTCAGCTCTGTGCTGACTGTGAACAACCTGCTTAGGATTCTCTCTCTTTTTACCCTTTCCCTACTCAGGTGCATTCTCCCTTTCTCTTTTCTCTTTCTCTTTGTCTCTTTCTCTGTCTCTGTCTCTCTCAAAATAAGTAAACTTAAAAAATAGTATAAAACATTTTATTCATCTATTGAGGTAGCTATTTTATTTTTCTCCCATAACCCATTAATATAGGGAATAACACTGATTGCTTACCCAATGTTAATCCACACTTAACCTTCCTTGTTAAATCTATTTTGGTGATGGTATCTATCAAGCTTTGTATTACACTCAGTTTGCTAAGTGCAACTGAGACTTTTGCATATAAACTTTTGTTCATATAATATACATATAATTTTCATCTTTTATACTCTCCCTGTCTAGTTTTGGTATCAAGTTTGTGAGACTAACATAATAGGTTGAGAAGTACCCCATCTTTTTTCTAAATTCTGAAGAAAATGTGTATAATTGGAATTCTTTTTTAAATATTTGTTAGAAACTACTTGTGAAGCTATCTAGACAGTTTTCTTTGGAAGAATGTTTTTAATTACTGAGTCAATTGTTTTAATATCATAGGATTATTCATAGAACTACTCTTTGTATTTATTTTCTAGAAATGTGTCCATTTTAATTGTCTAAAAAATTTGGCATTTTCTTCACAATATCTCTTTTGTCTAATAGCAGCATCTGTGATGACTTTTTCAGTCCTGATAATCTATTTTTTATGACTTCATTTTTACCCCCTTGATATTTATCAATTATATCTTTGCGGAGATCCAACTTTTGCTTTGCTAATTCAGTTTTTTTTTTTTATTATGATCTCTCTCTATTTCATACACTACTATTAGTTTTATTATTTAGTTTGTTAGTTTACTTAGCTTGTGTTGCCATGCTTTTTCTAATGTATTGAGATGGACACTTTGCTCATTCACTTAACATTTCTTTTCTATGAAGAGATTTGAGCCTTTCTTATCATAGGCAAAAACCAAAAACAATTGAAATGCAATGAGCATACCCTGATATATTCGCACAATGGAGTATTACTCAGCATTAAAAAGAATAAACTACTGATGCCTGCAACAACATGGATGAATATCAAACAAATTATGTTGAGTGAAAGAAGTTAGATAGGAACAGAATAGATATATGCAATATCATTCATACGAAGTTCAAGAGCAGGCTAAACTAATTTGAACTGATAGGAATCAAAGCATAGGTTGCCCATTATGCAAAAGTTCCATTATCTTGTTTTTGATGGTGGTTGCATGGATTTATACAATAATCACAATTCATTGAAATTTACATTTAAAACCACTATCTGGCAATGTAAGAAAATTTTTATAACTGTAAACAATATATTTAAATGAAGAACATAAATTACATATTGTGTTGTAGTAATGTGATGGCCACAAAAATTACTCAAATGTATGTCTGCTCTCACTTGTAACGTTTTATTGATATTAAGGCACGGTCTTATATCTTACTTTGTTGTTTCTGATTTGTGATGGAGTAGGAAAAAGGAACTTAAGCACATGAATTTAGGTGAAAGAGTTTCAGGGTGTGAATGGCTTTCCTGGATGTAAAATTAGTGGATTTTAGTAAATGAATGATTTTAATTTTTATATTATTTATTTTTAAATGTTTATTTATTTATTTATTTATTTATTACAAATAGCTTATTGTCAAGTTAGTTTCCATATAACACTCAGTGCTCATCCCCACAAGTGCCCTTCTCCATGCCCATCATCCCCTCTCCCCCCCACACCCATCAGTCCTCAGTTTGTTCTCAGCATTCAAGAGTCTCTCATAGTTTGCCTCCCTCCCTCTCCCCAGCTATCTTTCCCCTTCTCCTCCCCCATGGTCCTCCGTTAAGTGCCTCCTAATCCTCCTATAAGTGAAAACATATGATATTTGTCCTTCTCTGCCTGACTTCTTTCGCTCAGCATAATAACCTCAAGTTCCATCCATGTTGCTACACATGGCCAGATTTCATTCTTTCTCATTGCCATGTAGTATTCCATTGTATTGATAAACCCCATCTTCTTGATCCATTCGTCCATTGATGGACACTTAGGCTCTTTACATGTTTTGGCTATTGTTGAGAGTGCTGCTATGAACATTGGGGTACATGTGCTTCTATGCATCAGCACCCCTATTTCCCTTGGGTAAACTCCTAGCAGTGCTATTGCTGGGTCATAGGGGAGTTCTATTGTTAATTTTTTGAGGAACCTCCACACTGTTTTCCAGAGAGGCTGCACCAGTTTACATTCCCACCAACAGTGTAGGAGGGTGCCCGTTTCTCCACATCCTTGCCAGCAACTAGAGTTCTCTGATTTGCTCATTTTAGCCACTCTGACTGGCATGAGGTGGTATCTCAGTGTGGTTTTGATTTGTATTTCCCTGATGAGGGGGGATGCTGAGCATCGTTTCATGTGTCTGTTGGCCATCTGGATGTCCTCTTTGGAGAAGTGTCTGTTCATATCTTCTGCCCATTTCTTCACTGGGTTGTTTGTTTTTCGGGCGTGGAGTTTGGTGAGTTCCTTATAGATTTTGGATATTAACCCTTTATCTGATATGTCATTTGCAACTATCTTTTCCCATTCCATTGGTTGCTTATTAATTTTCTGGGTTGTTTCCTTGGCTGTGCAGAAGCTTTTAATCTTGATGAGGTCCCAACAGTTTATTTTTGCTCTTGATTCCCTTGCTTTTGGGGATGTGTCAAGTAAGAAGTTGCTGCGGTGGAGGTCAAGGAGGTTGTTTCCTGCTTTCTCCTCTAGGGTGTTGATAGTTTCCTGTCTCACGTTCAGGTCCTTTATCCATTTTGAGTTGATTTTTGTGCATGGTGTGAGAAAATGATCTAGTTTCATTCTTCTGCATGTTGCTGTCCAGTTCTCCCAACACCATCTGTTAAAAAGGCTGTCTTTTTTCCATTGGATATTCTTTCCTGCTTTGTCAAAGATCAGTTGGCTGTATACTTTTGGGTCCACTTCTGAGTTCTCAATTCTGTTCCATTGGTCTATGTGTCTGTTTTTGTGCCAATACCATACTGTCTTGATGATGACAGCTTTGTAGTAGAGGCTAAAGTCTGGGATGGTGATACCTCCCGTTTTGGTTTTATTTTTCAGTATTACTTTGGCTATTCGGGGTCTTTTGTGGTTCCATACAAATTTTTGGATAGTTTGTTCTAGTTTTGAGAAGAATGCTGGTGAAATTTTGATTGGGATTGCATTGAATGTGTAGATTGCTTTGGGTAGTAATGACATTTTAACTATATTTATTCTTCCAATCCATGAGCATGGAATGTTTTTTCATTTATTTGTGTCTTCTTCAATTTCCTTCATAAGTTTTCTATAGTTTTCATCATACAGATCTCTTGTATCCTTGGTTAGGTTTATTCCTAGGTATTTCATGGTTTTTTTTGTGCAATTGTGAATGGGATCAGTTTCTTGATTTCTCTTTCTGTTGCTTCATTATTGGTGTATAAACATGCAACCGATTTCTGTACGTTGATTTTGTACCCTGCAACTTTGGTGAATTCTTAGATCAGTTCTAGTAGGCTTCTGGTGGAGTCTGCCAGTTTTCTATGTGAAGTATCATGTCATCTGCAAAAAGTGAAAGTTTGACTTCTTTGCCAGTTCTGATGCCTTTTATTTCCTTTTGTTGTCTGACGGCTGATGCTAGGACTTCCAGCACTATGTTAAACAACAGTGGTGAGGGTGGACATCCCTGTCGTGTTCCTGATCTTAGGGGAAAAGCTCTCAGTTTTTCCCCGTTGAGGATGATATTAGCTGAGGGCTTCTCATAGATGGCTTTTATGATGTTTAAATAAGTTCCTTCTACCCTGACTCTCGAGGGTCTTTATTAAGAAGAGATGCTGTATTTTGTCAAATGCTTTTTCTGCATCTATTGACAGGATCATATCATTTTTATCTTTTCTTTTGTTGATGTGATGTATCACATTGATTGATTTTTAATATGTATTTAGTGAATTACAGTTCTTGCTTTCTATATGTAGATTCTTTATTGTGACCCAGAAAAGTGTGATCACTTAGTAACATTGGCAAGTCAATCACTACACATCTCCCAATGTCCATGTATGAAATACATGTTTTGCTTAACAAAACGAAAAAAAACATAAATAAGACTGGGTATCATTTGTCTAAACATTCACCAGACTGTAAGATTTGGTTTTTTAATCTGTTAGATGCTTTCAGCACTTTTTCTGGTCTCCTTCAGGTAAAGAATGTTTGTGCGTCATTTCCCACCTCCCTTGAATTCAATAGGAGAAATTCCTGAAGTCTCCATCAGATATGACTGGATACTTATTTCTTTTCATCTCCATTTGTCTGTGTCAAGGTATTTAACCAGTTCTATTTGTCTCCAAGGGAAATTTGTCTGTTAAGAGATATTTGCATTGGGGTGTCTGAGGCTACAGAGAAGTCAAGAATGGATTCTTTGATCTGTTTTGTATTTCTGTGCTCACCAGTGCCAAGGAGGCATCATAGCGATTCTGGTTTCAAAATGTAGATCCGTACTCTTGGCTTTTTGGCTTGCTGGTTCGTTTTTGACAGATTCATTTATGTAAAGGGCTTCAGGTTTGAACTTACCTTAACAACTCCTTTCTCCAACCCTGGAGCCCAATTCTGGCCTTCAGGGAATGGAATCTAGAATCTGCACTGCATAGGAAGTCAGCAAATTCTTAAGCTTACACTTTATCCCAAGTGCTGATGTGACCTTACCATTTTACCTCTTTGAGACAAGATTTCCAAGTGAGGAAACTGAATAAGATAATTGTTATGGTAACTTCTTTCACAGCCATGTACCTTCTCTACCCTAAAGGTTCTTGCATGTGGAATGGGCTTTGGGAAGCTCAGGTCCAGACCTGGCCTAAAGTTAAAACCCGCTAAGAACACGAGAAATTAGATTCATTTGCTGTGAAGGGATTTCCACATGTCAGCATTTTCTATTACTTTGTCATTGACTTCTAATGCATTCCCAGAATGATTTGTTTTTTTCTTGAGCAAAGAAGAAAAATGAAAATAGGAAAGAAAAAAAATACCTTGATATTCATTATTATGCAGCTTTTGCTTTGCAAAACACAATTTATAGCCAAAAGTCTCCTTTTTTTGTATTGCGTGCCACTTCAGATGTCCAATGCTAAACAGAAAGTGCTATAAAAATGTCCGTCCTCATTCAGAAAGTTTCAAATGCTTGACAATAAAGTGAGAAACCATTACACATGTAACCTTGGTACCACTTTCATGGAATATATATCTATGAATGAGTCTATTCTTAGCCCAGTTTTGTGGTTGCATTATTTCCAGTTGTGGATGCTGGGATTCTGGTAGCACATCTTCCTGGAGGGGCTTACATATTATGGTCACTTTTTATGTCCTGTCTCTCCTTCCATCTATCCACATCCTGCTTTTACTTTGCTTCAAGTCTCTTGATTCTCTTTTATATTGTAATGTATCGTGTGTAACAGTTATGTTAAATGGTTTAGATATATGTAAGTTGTGATCTATTTTAAAAATCTGGTTGATCAGTAGTTCTTGACTGGTTCTGATTTAGAAAACAGAGAGAGAGAAAGAGAGAGAGAGACAAATATTTTTAAAAAAGATATTTTGGAGGTGAATTAAAAAAAGATATTTTGGAGGTGAAAGGTGAAATCTGAATAGGAACTAAGTAAGTATTAGACGACCTGAGTATTTTATCATTAATTTTGTCAGGTTATTGTCATATTATGATTATTTAGGAGAGTCTTTAGTTTTTGGAAAGGAATGTTGAAATATTTATTAGTATAGTGTTAGGATTTATGAAAGGTACCTTAATATTATTTATAGAGAAAAAGCACAAATATGGTCAGATATAAATAACTATATAATTTAAATGGAAATATGTGTGTTCATTATACTATTCTTTCCACTAATCCATGTTTTATTGAAAATATTCCACCAAAAAAATTGGGGTGGGGAGAAGCCACATAGCTGAATCACTTACTTCCTTGTGACATCTTGAGAATTTTGACTGACACCAGCTAAATGAGAGTGGTCCTTCAGGAAATTGAAAAGGAATTGTTTTCCAAAAGAAAAGAAAACTAACTCTGATATATATAAAGTAAAATGAAAGAATGATGATGCCAATGTAAGTAGACCTCAGGAAGTCACTAGTGGCCTAAATTGAACCCACAAGTGTGGCTTTGGTCTGTTTAGTATCCATAACATTTTTGCATATTTGCATCGAAATACAAATCCCAGGATGTTACGTATACATCGTGATTGCTAATCTGATGAATTGTCCCATGTATCATTATGAAATATCCCTCCTTGTCTCTACTAAGAGTCTGTTTTGTAGTTTACTTTGTCTGATTAATTTAGCCATACTAACTTTATTATGATCACTATTTGCGTGGTATATATATATATTTTTTTTCATTTGTTCTCTTTTAACGTATATTTCGGTCCTTACATTTAAAGTAGGTTTCTTGTAGATAGTATGTAATTGGGTCTTATGTTTTTCTCCAATATGACTGTTTCTGCCTTTTCATTATAGTATTTAGTAAAGTTACATTTAATGTACTTATTAATTTATTTGAGTTTATGTCAATATGCTCCTTCTGTTTGTGTGTGTGTGTGTGTGTGTGTGTGTGTGTGTGTGTGTGTGGTTGTTATCATCTGTAACTCACTTACTGATTTCTTTTTGGCTAATTAATTTTTGGTTAATAGTTTATGGTTAAGTTACTTTCTAATGATATTCAATCTTTTTTTTTTCAGTTGAATTTTTAACTATTTTTTAGCGATAGTCAAAGTTTTTCTTCAAAGGACCAGGTAGTAAATATTTTAGGTTTTCTACAGGGTGCATATGATCCCTGTTGTACATTCCTTTTGTGAGTTTGCTAATTTATTTTCTGACCATTTAAAAAAATTTAAGGTACCATTCTTAGCTTATGGACCATACAAAACTAAGTAGAAGGCCAGATTTGGACTGTGGACAGTAAGTAGTTTGTTGACCCAAATTCTAATGATAAAAATATGCATCATTAATTTGTAAAAGCTATTTAGAGTTGATATTATACCACTTCATACTTAAAACTTTACACTTCCTACTTGCCATTTGCGACATCTCATTTCATGAGTATAATTATCTTACTACAGTAAGTTTCTATTCACCTGCTCCCCTTTACAAGTAGCCCTTTATGCTCTTGATGTCATATTATTTACTTATATATACGTTATAAACACCACCTTATAATGTTATTATTCTTGCTCTACATATTTTTATGAAATTGTGAGAAATAAAATAAAAAAACATATTTGCATACTTCATATTTCTGGTGCTCTTCTTTTTTTTCCTATAGAAAGATGAGAGAGAGCTTGCATTTGTTATCATTTTTATTTCAGCCTGAAGAACATTTATTACCTTCTTTTCAGTATATGTCTGCTAGCAACACATTCCTTAGTTTTGTTTATTTGAAAAAAAAATTCACTCTTGCTTTTTTTTTAAAAGACCACTTTTTCTCTGGATCAAGAATTCTGAGAGAACAGTTATCTTTTCTTATTTTAACTCTTTAAAATATAATGTTATTTAATTCTGACTTTATCTTTCTCATAAAAAGTAAACCATAATTCATATTATATACCCCTATGGGTAATGAGACTTTTCTTCCCTATTCTGCTGTGAAATTTTTTCTTTATTATTGGTTTTTAATAGTTTGATCATGATGGGCCTAGGTGTGATTTTCTTTGTATTTATCCTGCTTGGTTTTCTCTCCATCTCTTGGATGTAGAAGACAATATGTTTCAACAAATTCAGAAAAAAATCAGTCATATTTTTGTTAAATGTGTTTTTTTTTTTTCCAATTGAATTCTCTCTCTTTTCCTTTTGGGGCTTCCATTATACATGTTAGATTGTTTGGTATTGTACCAACCATTTGCAAAGCTCTGTTGCCTTTTTTTTTTTTTTCTTTCAACTTTAGAATACATAATTTCTATTGATCTGCCTTCAAATGTGCCATTGTATTCTTATGATATCTCCAACCTATTATACATCAACTGAATTCTTCATTTTAGGTGTTGTCCTTTATCAAGTAGTTCTTTTTATTCTTTTCATTTCTTTTCTAAGATCTCCTGTGTGTTCACTAAGACCAGATATGCCTTTAGGTCCTAGATAATCATTATAGTAACTCTTTACTGTCATAATCTGCAAATTACAACACTTAAGACAGCTGACTGCTTGGGATTAGGATATATTGACAACCTTTATTTTTTCCTCAACTCTAGTTCACATATTTCTTTCTTTAAATATTTCTTAATTTTTCATATTACACTGGATAACATGGCTTATACAATTTAGAGACTCTGGATTTTGCTTTCTTTATCTAAAGAATGTTTGTTCTTTTCTATCAGGCATTTCAGTTACTGGCTCATTGCTTTTAAATAGTCCTCTCTGTTGATCATGTTAATGTTTGGTTTTAAGCTATGTTAGGGCAGTTCTAGAATAGGCTCTACTTTAATGTATGGAATTTACTACTAAGGTATGGATTTTCAATCCACAGCAGATGCCTAGGCTATTAAAATATTTTTCTGGAAAAGCAAGACTTCAAAGTCTTATAGTATTTCTTGACTTCTGATACCCATGTCTACTGTAAAACCCAGAGCAGCTTCCCTCTGGTATTTCTCATGTAGTCTTGCGCCACACAGGTGCAGCCTGACCCTGAGTCTAACATTTATGGGAACCTCCATCTAAACTTCAGCCCTCCCCATGCATCTCCCTTCTTCCACTTGCCAGGCCCCTAAAGTCTAGCCACTGCAACAGTCCTAAACTCTCATCTTTGTTTTTACAGCTCAGTGATCCCATTTTACAGGTTCCTGTATTGCTGTCAGGATATTGCCACCACATAGAAAGCTGAAGTGATTAGGGAACTTACCTAGTAAGTTTTCCTTCCCTCAGGGATAACAGTTTTACTAAGTGTCATCCAATTCCCGAAAACTATTGACATATATTATGCCCGTGTGTGTGTGTATGTTTTCATAGCAGGAGGGCTCATGTATATGTGTGTGGTACTAGTGATTCTACTATGACTAGAAGCAGAATTATCTCTACTTGTTCGTATTTTATCTGGCTATTCCATGTGAGCATTTGATTTTGAAAGCCATGAAAAAATCATCTGAGATATAATGGAAACAGGGACTTAGAGTATTTTTTTATACAAAGATATTGGGGGCATCTGGGTGGTTCAGTCTATTACTTTGCCCAGTGTCAGACTCTCAATTTCAGATCAGGTCATGATCTTGCAACCTGTGATTTCATTCCCCATGCTGGGATCTGTGCTGACACTGTGAAACCTAGTTGGGATTCTCTCTCTCTCTTTCTCTCTGTTCCTCCCCTGCTCATACTCACACTCTTTCCCTAAAAAAACAATAAACTTTTTTGTTTTTAATATTGAATGTTAGGGCTTGGATCTTGGAAGAAGGCTCTGAAGTACTATTGAATTTTCTGAAGTAGGAGGAGTATATGCCAATTAATGAAACACACTATGAGATCTTTGTCATGAGAACTTTGTAAACAGCTGAGAATGAGTTATAAGCCACAAGGTAAACTGGGTCTTCACAAAACCCAAAGTGCTATAACTTTATATCCAGTTTTATGGTTTGTTCACTCGTTTCTATTTTGTATTGTTTGTTTAAGTGCTTATGTTTGATGATGTGGTTTAACTTCTTCAGGCTCTATGAAGTAAACCCAGTTTAGAGAACCATGGCACAAAATCCTAGGTTATTTTATAGGCATTTCATGCTCTTCTGATTTTAATTTTCACCAGAGGAAACTTCTCCACTGGCCCTGACTCCTCAACTGACAACTCGTATAAGCTACACTGAATTAGAAAGAATTTCCAATAAAAGGGGGAAAACTTCCAGTATTTACCCACATACTTATTCTACCTTGTATAATATGAACATCACAGTAATAAAAGTTTTCCAGTGTTTTTTTCTTTCTTTTTTTTTTTTAATGTTTTTTTTTTTTCATGTTTAGTTTATTTCTGAGAGAGAGAGACACACACACAGCATGAGCAGGGGAGGGTCAGAGAGAGAGGGAGACACAGAATTCGAAGCAGGCTCCAGGGTCTGAGCTAGCTGTGAGCACAGAACCCGATGCGGGGCTCGAACCCAAGAACCATGAGATCATGACCTGAGCCGAAGTCGGCCGTTCAACCGACTGAGCCACCCAGGCACCCCTCCAGTGTTTTTTCAACCTTTAAACTTTTGCAGTAGGTATTGCAAGTTCTCCTGAGAACTTTCTGTTGGCCAGATACTGGCAGGCCAGCTCTTCAATAACCTGATCTGCCTCTTTCTCTCCCAAAGTGGACTTACCTGGTATATAGTGCTTACTGCTCAATTCTACCATATGTTCAGTTCCCACTCAGACCTTGAGACAAGGGTTTTAATGGAAGTAATTTATCATTTATTCTGTTAACCAATGTGAGCTATATTGATGGCTTTCTGAATATTAAACACACCTGGAGTTTCTGGAATATATGTCATTTGGCTATGACTTTTTTTTAATTGTTAGATTCAGATCGCTAATGTTTTGTTAATGATTTTACATCTATGTTCATGAGTATTGTCTGTCATTTCCTTCATCATTCTCCACTTTTGTATTAGGGTTATGCTGGCTTCACAAAATAAGTGAAGAATTTCCTTCAATCTCTTTTCTGAAAGAGCTTATGTCATATTGATATCTATTTCTCTTGTTTGATACAATGCACCAGTGAACCCATTTGTGCTAGTAGTTTTCTTTGTGGTAAGTGTTTGATAACAAATTTAGTGTAGACAAATTTTCTATTTCCACATGAATCACTTCTGGAATGCTGTATATTTTCAGGCAGTATATTTGTTTTATCTATGGCATAAAATTGTTTATAATAGTTTTGTTATCAATTTGATTTCACATGGATCTGTTATTGTACTCTCTTTTTAAATTTTTGAAACTAATCATTTGTGTTTTCTTGATTTCTTCTTAGTAATATGTGTAGAAACTCAACTTTTGACTTAGTTTTGTTAATATCATCTATTGTTTGATTTCTGTTTCATTAATTTCTTCTCAATTATTATCTTTATTATGTCCATTCTTATTTTTCATTTAGTTTTATCTTTCTGCATTTTTTAACTTTAGTTTTAATTTGCTTACTTTTTTTCAGCTTCATACAGTTGAAAATTAGGTTATAATTTTAAAATATTTTTTATTTAAATATATGCATTTAATGCTAAAAATTTACTTCCAAGTATTGGCTTTAACAAATATCTACATATTGATATGCTATGTTGTATATAACTGAGTATGAAACACTTTAGGAATGCCTGTGTTGTTGTTCTTGGACATAAAGTTTATTTTATTTATTTAATTTTTAAAAAATTATTTTAATGTTTTATTTATTTCTGAGAGAGAGACAGCATGAACCGGGGAGGGTCAGAGAGAGAGGGAGACACAGAATCCAAAGACAGGCTCCAGGCTCTGAGCTGTTAGCACAGAGCCCGACGTGGGGCTCGAACCCAGAACAGTGAGATCATGATCTGAGCCAAAGTCAGATACTTAACCAACTGAGCCACCCAGGCACCCTGATATAAAGTTTATTTTAAGTGTTGTTTAATTATCAAAGTTTTAGGACTTTATAAAATATATATTTTACATTTTTACTAATACCTAATTAAATTTATTGGGTTCAGAAAAAATAATGTGCATATTTTTTACATGTTTTAAGTTACTAAGGCTTATTTCTTGACCTATCATAGGGCTTACTTTGATGAGGCTTTGCTGTATATTTGTATAGTATGCTTATTTTGCAGTTTTTATATGTGTTATACTACTGATATTTTACTTACCTTTTCTTATAGTTAACAAGAAAATGTGTATTAATATCCTAATATAATCATGTGCTTGCCTATTTCTCCCATTATGTTTTGTTTCATGAATTTTGGGGCTGTGATACTTGTTATAAACATATTAATTGTGTTGTATTCCTAGTGAAATTACACTCATCATTATGAATATCATTGTATCTATAATATGCATTCAACAGTTATGCTGTCTCCTATTTGGTCATTCCATCTTCCTTATACTTATATTCACATTGTCTGTATTTAGTACATTTCATCTTCTGCCTGTCTTAATTTCTTTTAGACTACACAATTGAACCCAGCTTTTTAATCTAGTCTGATAATCTCTGACTTTTAAGTGGAATATTTAATCCACTCACACTTAATATTATTTGGTTTATCTATTTTGCTATTCCTTTTGCTATTTCTTTTTTACTTCTCCCTTCTGTTTTTCTTTATTTTTTCTTTCTTTCTTTTCCTTTTTTTGTTAATAGAATATATTGTTTTATTTTATTTTCATTTTGTGATCAACTTTCTTTTATAGTTTATTTTTTAAAAATCTGTGGCAATGGGTACTTTGTTATTATTTATATGAAAACTTTACTTTTCATTTATTTTGAAAGAGCTTGTGTTTCTGCTGGATAGGAATCTGGATTGTTACTTTTGTTTTGTTTTGTTTCCTCTCAGTACTTTAAAGATGTCATTCTATTGTTCACTGTTTTCCATTATGTTTTATGAGAAATAAAGTATCGTAATCACCACTGTTCTATAGGAAACATGCCATTTTCCCCTGGCTAGTTTTAAGGCTATCTCTTCATTATGTTTTAAATCAGTTTAATTATGATGTGTGTAAGAGTGGCTGTATTTGTGTGGGGAGGGGGTGTCATGCAAGTTTTGCATTTAAAATCTTTTGGGTCTGGTAATTCATTTATCATCAAATATCTTATTATTTAATTTCTGCCAATTTCCCCTCTCTTCCTTTGCTAAGAGTCTCCCTACATAATCTATATTGAGATATTGCCCACAGGTCATTGTAGTTCTGCTTATTTTTCAATTAAAAAGTTTAATTGAGGATAATTATAAATTCACATGCAGTTTTAATAAAAATTGCAGAAAGATCATGTGTTCCCCTCACTCAGTTTCCCTAAATGGTAACATCTTGCAAACCCTATTGTACAGAGTCAGAACCAGGACATTGACATCGGATACAATTAAGACACAGAACATTTCCATCACCTCTGCTTCCTTCATTTGCCCTTTTATAGCCACACTCCCTTCCCCTCCTACATCTATCCCTGACAATCACTAATTTATTCTCATTTCCAAAATTTTGACATTTCAAAATGTTATATAAATTAAACCATGCACTATTTCACGTTTAGGGATTGACTTTTTCCAATCAGTATAATTCTTTGGAGACTCATTCAGGTTGTTAAGTGTATCAAGACCCCATTCTCTCTTATTTCTAAGTAGTTGTCCATGCTACAGCAGTCGTAGATTTGTTTAACCACTCACCTGGTGAATGACATCTGAGTTATTTCTAGTTATGACTATTACAAATACAGCCTCTGTAAACATTCACATACTTTTTTTTTTTTTTTTTTGGTCAGCATACACTTTCACTTGTCTCTCAAGAGTGCAATTGCTGGGTAATGTATGATTGTTGTATGTTTAGTTTTTAGTTTAGTTTAGTTTTGTTTTGTTTTGTTTTAGAAACTGTCAACCTGTCTTCCAGAGTGCCTTGACCATTTTATATTTCTACCAACAAAATAGTAGTCTCTGTCTTTGTAGTAGTCCTTTGTCAGATAGTGGTTTGCAAATATTTTCTCCCAGTTTATATCTTGCTTTTTCATCTTCTTAGGATGCTTTACAGAGCAAAATCTTTTAATTTCAAATAAGTTAAATTTATCAAGTTTTTGAATATGTATATTTCTTTCAGTATCAAATAGAAAAAGTCTTTGCTTGCCCTAGATTCTAACTATGCATTTTATAAACATTTTACTTTTTTGTCTTTTCTGTCATCCATTTTTAATTAATTTTTATATGACTGGAATTTATGTCAAGGTTCATTTTGTTCTGCTTATGAATCTCCAGTTGTTCCTGCAACATTTGCTGAAAAAGCTATCTTTCCTCTATTGAATTACTTGTGCACCTTTGTCAAAACTCGGTTATGTATATTTGTGCAAATCACTTTCTGGGTTCCCTGTTCTGTTCCACTGATAAGTGTGTCAGTCCCTCTACCAATACCACACCGTCTTGACTACTATAGATATATAATAAGTATTGAAAATGGGTAGATCGATGCCTCCCACTTTAATCTTCTTTTCCAAATTGATTTAGCATTATATTTCCTTTGCCTTTCCATATAAATTTTAGAGTTATGTTAAAATGTATCTATAAAAATTTTGTTGGAATTATGGTACTAATTAAATTAAACTTCTGTATCATTTTAAGAAGAAGTGATATCTTTACCATGTTGAGTTTTCCAGTCTATCAATACAGGATGTCTCTACGTTTATTTTTTTCTACATTTATTTAAATCATTTATTTCTTACATCACTTTTTTGTAGTTTTCAACATACAAATCCTAGACTTGCTTTTTAGATTGACAGGGAGATTTCATCATTCAAGAATTAGATGTTCACTTAATATTTATACTTTTCAGCCTCTTGACTGACTACAAACCAAGTCTCCATACCCTAGCTTCTTAATTTATATTTATATCTCTCATCTCTTATATCCCCTCTCGTGTCATCTTTGTGTAAGTTTATATCATTTTTAATACCTCTTCTGTTAATTTTATTAATAACAAAAATATACATTTAAGCCCCTATTTATTCAAGATAGCATTTTAAATTTGATTTAATTTTAATATCTGATTCTTTTAATTTTGTATTTAAATGTTAATATTAAAGATTTAAATCAAATATTTAAATCAACTTAAATATAATTGAATAAAAATTTTAAAGTTGAACACCATTCAAATAAAAATTTTAGAAGATTCCTAACTCTTAAAGACATACTAAATGCCCTTTAAAAGCTTCATTGAAGATTACAAAATGTGTGTCTAATAGTTTGTTAAAAATCAATTTTTCCATTTGGTGTGTTTGGCAAATTCATCTCTTTCATGAATTGACTTTCATGGACTAAACTTTTAGAGGATATTTTTGGGTGTTTTTTTTCCTTTACTTTTTTTTTCATTCTTTCACCATTAAGGAAAACTAAAAGGAGGGAAGGTTTTATTTTTAATTTTTAAAAAAATTTTAATGTTTATTTTTGTGAGAGAGACAGAACATGAATGGGGGAGGGGCAGAGAGAGAGGGAGACACAGAACTCAAAACAGGCTAAAGGCTCCATGCTGTCAGCATAGAGCCTGACGCTGGGCTCAAACCCACAAACAGAGATCACGACCTGAGCTGAAGTCAGTGCTTAACCAACTCTGTCACTCAGGCACCCTATAGGGTTTTGTTTTTTTTTTTTCTATTCCTTACTTGGAATTCAGGGTACAAACATGGCACAAGGGGCCTTGCCAGTACAGGACTGCCCCAACAAATAAAAACTAGCAGTAGAATATGGTTAGACTGAGAAAGTAGTATCTAATGATCTAAAACCCTCTTGGCTACTGTGTGATATAGAAAGGATCCCCAATTCCCTGAACATCTTAAAGAGGACACAGAAAGATACTGATGGTGCAAACATGGCAAGAAGCATAATGGGCCCATCATATAAATGAGAGGTAGATACATAGGTTAAGATATGAGTGGAAGTTAAATCTGGGAATTGGAGTGCTTTTCAGCTAAGATAGAGCTGAGATTATACAATGAGATAAAATTAGGAGGCCCTCACTTAACTGAAATAATTGACCTTAGGTTTGGGCAACAGACTTCATGGCTTATGACACAAGCTTGAGCCCCTGTCCCATATACCTACCTGAATGACATCTAAAGGAGGACTGGGAGAAAAGAAAGAAAAAAATATATATATAAACTGACATGGTTCCAAATGAAGCTGAGTTTTATGTATTCATTCACTGATTCATCGATTCAGTCATTGATGTATTCATTCATTCAAGAAACATGTATCAAGCATCTAAAACATAATAGGCACTATTCTCTGTACTAGGATGCAGGCAAAAGTCCACTATCTCATTGACTTTCCTTATTCTAAAAAGACTGATTAGGCCGGAAGTGACTGAAATAATTAATAAGTTTTAGTTATTCATCAGGCTACCTGAAAATAAAATTTTAGCAGAAAGTTTAAATAGGCCAGGGAAAATGAAGAAACCACATTTTTTGCATATTTGTTGTATCGGTGTACAATTATAATTAAATCAGATTCCACATTATTTTATAGTTTTAAAGCTAGAGATTGTCTTATTCATTTATTTAATACATGATATAAAGCACCTATGATAGGCCGGCACTGTTCCACTGTGATACAATAGTGAATAATTTCATATTTATATTCCTTTTGCTTAGCAAATGGCATATACTCAATATTTGCAAAAAGAAGCAAAGTAATGATACTGGCCCTACTGACCGTGTACAGTTTCATGCAAAGTAATGTAGTATATGGGGATGTCCTTCACTATCAGTGAGAACATTCTGCATAGCACCTCCATGTGCCTGGGATTTGAGTTTTGCCATCTCTCCTGTGGTTCCCATACTGATCCATTCCCATCCTAGGATATGCCATGAAAGAAAGGATTTTTATACATTCTTGGACTCTACTCTGACCCATGTATTGTAACATGCAATGCACACTTGTGTTTAGTTTGGGTCTATTGTAGTTATCTGAGTCTATGTGCATGTGTGTACATATGTACAATGTCTCCTAGGGGGAATTTTTAGCTTTCAAGTTTACATACTTCAGAAGACAACTTCTGGGTTATTTATGCTACTGAAAATAGTGACATCAAATCAATAGAAGAAAGATGTGAAGAAATATTCAGTTGCAAAACATTATAAACTGACCCCTTGAGACTTGACCAAGTCTTTCAATAGTAATGACAGTCATTTTTGTAGACATTTGGCTAATTGATAAGTCATTCACTCAACAAAACTTTATTCAAAAGCTACTATGTGCACAACATTAAAGTTCTGTAAATGTATTAAGGAATATTTACACTTACAAATTGGTCAAACTGTGTGATAACAATTGCCATAAAGTTACTACTTATTCAAAATTTTTTTCTAGATTTTTTTCTTTCAAATTTTAGGGGACCCAATAGCTCCCTTAATTCTGGCATTCTTAGATTTAACAGAAAAGTTTCATGATTTTTTATTTACTTCCTTATTGTATCTTTCATACACTTTTGTCATTTCTGTTCTCAGGTTTTGTCTTATCAGACTAAAGCATTCCTCTTTAGAGTATACTTGAGCTTATTAAATTCACTTCAGTGGATATTCCAAAGTGGTCACCTCATCATTTTTCACTCCTTTTTTTTGTCTTCTCTTTCCTTTTCTTCCTCTTCCTCCTCAAGTATACTTCCACCTTGGGAGAATTCGTAGGCTGTGGCCATGCTGCAGTTTACATCTGTCACTAGTACTGCAGCCTCCAGCAACTTTTTATTAAAGCCAGTGATGTAGTGGGCACTTTGGCCAAAGCTGTCCACATGATGGATAGGAGCACGTCTCGAGGGGCCTTTCCCTTGCAATGAGATGAGATTGGCTGATGTTGGGAGATGAAGCCTTTCCCCTCTAGGTCAGTGCCTGCAATCCATTCCAAGTCAGAGGGGAAAGGAAGTTATTACCAGCCAGTGGCTGTTTCGTGGTCACTGGGAATTCTATGACTGGGAGAGCCTCATCCCTCTTTTCTCTCTACAGAACCACAGTTCCTATCAGCTAATACTAGTGACCATGGTATCTCTCTCAGAGGAGGTGCCCTGGGCAAAATGAACTGGAGTCAATTAACTAAATCTTGACCTGCAGTGGAAAGTGAGGCAGATAATTATACTCTTTGGTTTCCTTAGGTATAAAATATAGTAGCAACATTGCCTTACAGGAAGACGTCCAGACATCTAAACTATAGAAGCATAACTTTAAACCCAAAAATAAGTAAGTGTGGCCCCAAAGCAGTAAGAAAATAGAATTACAGAGCTCATGTACTTTATTCCACATACACAAATGGGAAACCATTCTCAGGTAAACTGTTTTTAGTCTTTTTTTTTTTTTTTTCTTGAGAAAAAAGAAAGGAAACTAATAGTTATTGAGCACTGCCTCCATACAAAGGAGTTTATATCCATTGTTTGAATATGATAATATCAATGTTAGGCGCTGTTTACTTTTTACCATGTCACGATCATAATTAGAATGTGTTCATTTTTTATCTCATTTTATTCTCAAAACTGTCCTGTGATATAAAGTTTTGTTTTATTATTCTATTTAACAGATGAATACGCTGATTGTAAAAGAGGTTGAGAAACTTGAAAAAAAAAAGTGAGGAAAGTGAAGCTCAGAGAATTTGAGCACATTTCTCAAGGCCATTCTTTTAATGGTTATACTGCTCATGCCAAAACTCATGCTTTTGCTATTTCACCAAAAATTCTGAGTTTATTAAGAGCTACAGGTTGCAGGCAAAATGGACAGACAGAGATAAAAAAAAATTAGAACTAATGGTAAGGGAGAAGACAACAGGGGCAGGAAAACCTTAATAAAGAGCTTTTCCTTGGGAAGCCTGTAACTAGTGGGAACATTATTCTTTTGGATGGATAACTAAGATTCATAATAATGACATTGAGGTACCCAGAAATGGCTAACTTTTTTTTTTAGTCTAATTTAGTCAAGAAAGATAGAAAAATTGCAAACAAGATGTGCATGAAGAAAAGTTTTGATTTCCAAATTGCACTAGGAATTAAATTCATGCGCTGGGGAGTTTTCCACACAGAGATGAATTTATGTTTACAAAAACATGTTATAAACATACAGTATATACTATTGCCTGAATGTATGATGTAGTTAATTGAACTTAAGAGAAACTTGAGCTCTATTAGAATATGGACCCCATTATTGACAATGCTATATAGTATAGTTACTCTTAACTGTTGTGCAGCAAGTTATAAACAGGAAGTTAGGATAATTTCTATTGTTCCCATCAAAAGTCCACTTACAGAAAGATATGCACCACTGCTTCAACCATGTTAGTGCCCCTAAATTCCTCCAAAATGAAATTACACATTCACCAATTGAATATACTATGTTATAATTCTTCTTGAAAAAGATAGACATTCAGTAAATGCTTGTTGAATAGATTAATTGGTGAATGGTATATACATACATACTGACATATTGTCTTTCTTATTACCAAGAGTTCTTTTTAGCTAAAAAGGATGACCAAAATGCCAAGAGCAGATAAGATTATTGTAAAGCTCTGAACTTGGTCTCATTAGCAATTTAACTGCCCTAGTGAAATGAAGTCACTGAGGAAGACATCACTGTGATCAAAGCTACCAGGTGTCTGTCCCCAGAAAAGCAGAGTGCAAGTTGAGAACCAACATAGTCCTTTGTTTCTGGTAGCTCATAATCAGTGATTGGGCTGTTGCCAGAAAAGATTTTCAGGCATTTATATCTTACTAAAGTTATCCTACAGGTGAAAATATATTTTCTATAATATTATAATAATTTAGTATTATGCTTATGAAGACTCATATGATTTTTATAATGGTTGAGGTTTTAATTACTACATTTCCAGTCTGTAAAGAGGGTTGGAGTGTATTATTGACATGATATTTTCCATATGGACGTTTAAATAAGTACATTTGAAACTGTACTAACAATACAATGAAGTGTTGTACCTCATCCACTTTTTGCAATGCACAGAATAAGTTTGATCCCGTGTTAAACTCTTTATATTCAAATAACCTTGTTTAAATTTTTATTAAAATGCTTTATTCAGGTTCATAAATTATTTTAAATATCAGTTATAAAAATGACCTTGTTAAGCCTCTCTAGAAGTCATGAGCATTTCTAAAGAATCATTGGAAGTCCATGACAATGAAGATCTAATCAATAGTAGGTCTACTTAACCCACACCTCCACTGGAAGTACAAACTTCTTTTTCAGAATATTGGGTTTCTAGTCTTCTGATGGGGGAGAAATTTACCTCCTTGGACTTACTGTTCTCTCAGGGCTACTATCCTTATCTATGCTTTGCTCTTCTAATATTTTGTAAAAAAAATAAAGAGCATTGATACTTTCAGGGCTATGATCTCTGTTATGTTTCTGGGGGCTCAGTGTTCTATTTCTAACCTTCATAAAATTTTAAGAGATTTTAATGAATTCAAAGGCTTGCATGGGTTTTCATAACAAAGGAAGCCTAGTTGCCCTCATGAAGCATAAAGAAACTTTCATAAAGACTTTCATAGATAAGCACCCTTTATATTGTCTTCTACAGTCTTCTATGATTTCTTGATCTTATAGTAACCAAACAACCCATATTTTATAATAAAAGGTCAGAACTATTATCAGGAAAAACAGGAGAGAACAGCACTGCTTGCTATACTTCTTCCTTTTCAACTACACCAATGGCCACATTGGGGCACTCCTTATGACTAGTTAATAAAGAAGAAAAACACATAGGCTTAGTTTACAGATGGATCTTCATGGTATAATGTCACCAGAACAGGTGATCTCTGTTGTATTTGAAGTCCATTCACAAGGTGCTTCTGAAAGACAGTGATGGAGGAAAATTCTTCTTCTGAATACCTCTTCAAACAATACACCTGATTCTCCATTTTTTATGAAAGGAGAGATGGTTTGATGTGTAGATCCACACTCATTCAACTAGGGGAGTTGACCACCTCTTCAGGGAATTAGAAAGAACTTCAAAGATTAGTGATTAGAAAGTTCAGAGGAGAAATAAGTGGATGTAAACAGCAAACAGGAAAGAAAGGATGATGATATTTATATCTATTGAAATGTCCTCCTGAGTGCTTCTAATACAGAAAGATTTCTGAATAATCATGAATGTAAGGATCCATCCTGAGTCTGTTTTTCCCATAACCATTCCATTTATTCAGGAGGTCAAAGTACAAAGCACTAATTAGAGTTGGGACGGTGTTATTGATAGGCCCCAAAATATGCATTTTATCTTATTATGGGTGATCCAAATGCCACCACTGCTGACTGTTAATGAGTCAGTAGCAGTGACTGATGCTGAGTTCCTGACATGGCACCTTTCCCACAAAAGGACCAGCCAGTCACCCAGTGGCAGATTGATTACATTGGACTTCTAATCATGGGAAAAGGAAAAAGTTATCTTCATGAGAATAGATTCGTATTCTGGACATGGGTTTGTCTTTATTGTTTGCAATGCTTACATCAGCCATACTATTTTTAGACTTTTAGAATATATGGTTGCTTCTTGTAATATCCACATGACATCATGTCAGACCAAGAAACTAGGTTCATGGGAAGAAAATATGACACTAGGCTCATGTCCATGAAATCTGTTTATCTTACCACAGTGCCCATTTCCCAGAATTATCTGGCTTGATAGAATTATGAAATGAGCTTCTGAAGGCTCAGTTACTGTACCAGTGGGGAAACAACACTGTAAGAATCAAGTGCTGTCCAAAGGATACATGACTTAAATGAAAAAGCTACATGTAGCATTTTCCTGCATAGCTATATTATTCATCTCTGGAAATAGAGGTGTGGAGGAGAAGTTACACCCTTCATACTGTACTTATTAGTTCACTAAAGGAAATTTGGTCCTTTATTTGCAAATTCTTGTGTCTTGTGGCTTTCGGGGTCCTTTTGCTCAAAGGAAAAATTCTTTTGCCAGGAAATGAAAATCTTCATGTTTCTGTTAAATTGGAATCTGAGAGTACTTTGGACATTTTGGGCCTCTTTGTTTTTTATTGAAGTATAGTTGACATACAATGTTATATTTGTTTCAGGTGTACAACATAGTGATTAAATAATTCTATGCATAGTGATTAAATAAAAAAAAATAATTTACTCAATGTTTGGACTTCCTATATTGTGGAACAGATAGATAGATATGGATTCATTTTACTAGCACAGTTGATCCTCTTTACGATTTTACTATTGTGCAACTCGGACAAGAAGGACTATTTCCAGATTCCAGGATAGTCACCAGAAAACCTCATAACCTTTCTATGTCCAGTAGCAAGAGGAAAAACTAATAAACCCGTAACAACAGGAACACAAGGTATTTGGATCATGTGGAAAGTTTAGGGTATTCTACCAGATAAAAAATATCAAGAAGCTGAGGCACTGTCTGAGAGTAAAAAAGACATAGAATGGAAGTCATTATTACCTTTGGTCTTATAAACATATACAGAGGTGGAGGCTGTAGCAACTTTATTGGAAGTCAATTAACTCCCCAATTTTGGGTGTCATTTTAAGAAGTATACATTACAGTTTAAGTTTCATATATGAAAATGATTTGATTGACACAATGGTGACAAAAATGGAGGTTCATAGGGTTCTGAGATTTACCTGTATTGAGGAGAAAAATTTCTTATCGCAGATGGAGATGATACTGCTAGATCTATTCTTCTCTGCTCTGTTTTGTGCCTGAGCGTGATAGCTAAGGATTTCACCACCTGAGCGACCTGACCCTCTGGCTGCTGGGTAGTTTTGACAATGGAACAAAATGGAGAGCACAGTATAAGAGAAAAGAAAGACTCTGGAAATTTATCCCATCAGCCTCTCCTGGACTCTCTTGCTTCACTGCAGCTTTGGTTGCAACTGCTGTTTAGGGTCACCACCCTAATAGCTGTTCCATCTCTTATGGCACCAAACATTCTCTAGACTTTGGAAACACTTTCACTTTCAGGGTTTATTATGACTGATAGTTTCCCATATTTTCTAGACTCTGGGAGTTTCACCATCCTTTGTTGATGTTTTTAACCCTGAACACAATGCTGTGAATAGTTCCTCCTTAATTAAATATGTGAATATGTTATCTCCTTCCTGTCAATATCCTGACTGACACACAATTACTGTATACCAGGCATCAAGGAAACAAACCACTCTCTGGGTGCCCTTTGACAAGATGTTAATCTCTTGGTACCATGGTGTCTTCAACTGAAGATGGGGATCACTTCATAAGCCTGTTGTGTGGATAAAAATGACATGGCATATTTGAAATGCTTAGAAATAGTCTCTGGCTTTCCAATAAACTACATCTCTTATTAATGTCTTTACTAACATAATTAACATTATAACCAGCAGTACCATCAATAGCTTTATTATTATTGGTGATCAGTGTAATCGGTAAGAATCATTACCCCACATTTTCATCAGCATTCCTGGGGAAAATAATCCTTTAGAATAATATTGTTACCAGACATTTTCAAAGTATTTCTTATATTGATTGAGTCACCAATATCATCCAGTTTGAGAGAATCTTTACAAAGTGAAAGAATCCAAATCTATTTTTTTCAAGAACATTAGTGCAGAGGCTATGGTCCACTAGTGCTGAACCAAGATGAAAAGAGAAAAAATATGTCAAATGATCTTATATAGATCCTATATAGATCGTGTGTAGACCATCTTTACCAACTTTATAATGACATTATACAACTCACTGAGCATATTGAAAACTAACTCTGAACCAACAAGGAGTGCAATTTTTGGTTTTTCATATATACACATATACAATGCATATTATATTATAATATGTAATTATATTATAATATTCCATATTTTTTCCCATTTACTGGGACATCCATAGAGGTAGCAGAAGATTATTGAGTTTTAAAAATGCATCATAAAGGCATAATATATGTAGTGTAAACTATACACAAAGTACAGAATTTAATATTTTGAAGTATATGTACACCCATGAAACAACCACCATCATCACATGATCAAGGTAATGAGCATATCATCACTCTCAAGGCTTCTTTCAACTACCCTTTATACAGGGCGCCTGGGTGGCTCAGTCGGTTGAGTGTCTGACTTCAGCTCAGGTCATGATCTCACAGTTCGCGGGTTCAAGCCCCGTGTCAGGCTCTGCGCTGACAGCTAGCTCAGAGCCTGAAGCCTGTTTCAGTTTCTGTGTCTCCCTCTCTCTCTGACCCTTCCCTGCTCACGCAGTCTCTCTCTCTCAGAAATAAAATAAAAAACATTAAAAAAAAAAAACCAAAAAACCTTTATAATTTGTCCCTTCTACCCTTCCCTTACCTGAACATTTATCCTCAGGACACCACTTTTATTATAGATTAATTTAAATGTATGTATGTAATTTATTTTAATTAATCATACAGTATGTTCTCTTTTTTTGTCTGGCTTTTACTCTTGCATAATCCTTTGGAACAAAATCATTCTTGTTGTACATATCAATAGCTCACTTATTTTTTATTGCATTCTATATTATAGGCATAATACAATTAATTTTTGCATGGATATTTGAGTTGTTTCCAGTTTAGAGCTATTTCAAAATATCTATTTTCAAAATTCTTGGTATAAGTCTTTGCATAGTCATATTTATTCATTTCTCTTTCATAAATACCTGAGAATAGAATGGTTGGATCATATAATACCTGTATGATTAACTTTTAAAGAAATTGCCAAACTTCTTTCCAAAGTGGTTGTACCAGTTTATATTCCTAGGAACAGTGCATGTGAATTTTAATTTCTCCATGTCCTTGCAACATTTCATATATTCAGTCTTATCCATGTTAGCCATTCTAACATGGATATAGTGGTATATTATTTAGTTAAATTTTCACGGATAGTGGACATCTTTTCATGAGCTTATTTGGCACCCATATGTCATAAATGTTTTTTTTAATCTTTTGAAGCTATATATAGAGATTTTGTTTTTCTTTAAATAATCTGGATGCAAATCATTTATCATATAAATAGTTCGCAAATATTTTCTTGCTGTGTGGCTTATCTTTTCATTTTCTTCCCAGTATTTTTAAAGAAAAGATTTCTTTTTCTTTTTCTTACATTTTTTAATGTTTATTTATTTTTGAGAAAGACAGAGCATGAGGGGGGCAGGGACAGAGAGAGAGGGAGACTTAGAATCCAAAGCAATCTCCAGGCTCTGAGTTTTCAGCACAGAGCCTGATGCGAGGCTTAAACTCATGAACTATGAGATCATGACCTGCACCAATGCCAGACACTTAACCCAGTGAGCCCACCCAGCACCCTATAAAGACAAGATTTTTTTAAATTATATTTTATCTTTTTAAGAAATGGATCTTCCTTTAGCTGTCATATCAAAGAAATATTTTCTTTACCCAGGGTTACAAATTTTGCCATAAAGTTTTTTCTAGAGGTTGTATTATTTTAAGTTCTACATTGATATCAATGATCTATATTTATTAGAAATGTTATATTCAGTTGGATGTATGAATCAAAATTTATTCCTCTTTGCATATGGTTATTCAATTGTCCTAGACTGATTTGTTAAAAAAAAAAAAAAAAGCTTCCTTCTTATGAATTTTTTTTGTGCCTTTATTGAAAATAAATGTGTGTGTGTGTATGTGTGTGTGTTTTGGTTTCTTGATGGATTCTCTATTCTGTCCCATCGATCTATTTTTCTATCACCATAACAATACCACACTCCCTTGATTCTTAGAGCTTTGGATAAGTTGTGAAACAGATAGAGTTCACCTTCTTCCTTTTCAAAGATATGTTTAGCTGGTCTAGGTATTTTGCATTTCTATATGAATTTAAGAATCAGCTTGCTGAGACATCTGAGTGGCTCAGTGGTTTAAGCTTCAGACTCTTGATCTCCGCTAAGGTCATAATCTCATGGTTACTGAGATCCAGACCCGCTTTCAGCTCTGTGCTGACAGGGCAGAGCCTGCTTGTGATTCTCTCTCTGCCCCTTCGCCCTGCTCACATGTTCTCTCTCAATCTCTCTCTCTCTCTCTCTCTCAAAATAAATAAATGAACTTTCAAAAAAGAAAAAAAAAAGAAACAGTTTGTCAATTTCAAAGAAATTCCCACTGAAAATTTTGTGATTGCATTGAATCAAAAGATCAGTTTGGAGAGAATTGATATCTTAATATTGTTGAGTTTTCTCAACCATAAATATGATATATAACTACATTTAATCTTTAATTTCAGCCATATTTAAAAAATAAAATGTGTAGAACTCGTATATTTTAATAAGATTTATCTCTAAACATTGTATATGTTTTCATGCTATGGTATTACATTTTATTTCAATTTCTGACTGCTCATTGCTACTGTATAGAATTATAATTCATCTTTGAATATCCATTTCAATTTTGCCACTTTCATAAACTCACAAATTAGTTAAAGTAGCTTTTGGCCCTAAGTTCAAGGGGACTTTTGATGTAGATAATCATGTCTGTCTTAAATATAAATTTACTTCTTCTTCTTTTTTTTTTTTTTTACAATCTAAATGTGTTTTATTTCTTTGTCTTGCCATATTCCAATTGGTAGAAAATCCAATACAAGGACAAACAAAAATTAGACATACTTTCATTTTTCCTAATCTTAGGAGAAAAACATTCAGGTTATCACCATTAAATATAATGTTAGATACTAAGTTTTCATAGAAGTGCTGTGTCAAGTAGAGGAATTCTTTGTATATTTCTAGATTTTGGACATATTTATCAGGCAGTGATTATTGTTAAATGTTTTTACTGCATAACTGTGCTGATAAAATATTTTTTTCTTTTTTAGTATGTTAGTGTGATGAATCACACTGATTAATTTTCAGATGTTAAGCAACCTTGAATGACTAGGATGAGCTGTACTTGGTTATGATATAACGTCCTTTTCATATATTCTTGGATTTGGTCTGTTAATATTTTTTGAGATTTCCATATGTACATGGATATTATTGGTCTGTAATCTGATTTTCTGGTAATGCATTTATTTTGTAGTAATAGTGGCTTCATAAATGAGAAAGTACTCTCCTCTCTTCCATTTTCTGGAAAAGATTATGTAGAACTGTTATTGCTTACTTAAATGTTTGGTAGAACTTACCAGTATAGCCATCTGACCCTGAAGTTTTCTTTTTTATAAGTTTTTAACATAAGCTCTAAAATAGAATTTAGGGACTATTTCTAAAATAGAATTTTAGGACTATTCAAGTTATCTATTTCCTCATGAGTGAGTTTTAGTAGTTTCTGTTTTTCAAGAAATGAGTTCATGTCATCTAAGTTGTCAAATTTATAAGCCTAGACTTGTTCATAGTATTACTTTTTTTAGTGTACTAATGTCTTTGAACAGCCATGAGTTCATGTTGGTAATTTGTCTTTTTATTTTTTCTTTGTCAACCTTATCAGAAGTTTGTCACTTTTTTGATGTTTTCAGAGAAACTTCTTTTGGTTTCATTGATTTTCTCTATTGTTTTTCTGTAAAATGTCCTGGACTTCTACTTCAATTTTATTGCTTCCTTCCTTCTAATTGCATTGTGTTTAATTTGCTCTACTTTCACTAATATCGTTAAGTGGAATCTCTTAATGACCTTTCTTTCTTCTTTTCTAATATAAGCATTGCATGCAATATATTTCCCCAATAACTACTTTAGGTGAAACTGACAAGTTTTCATATGTATTTAAAATTTCATTTAGTTCAAAGTATTTTCATTTTTAATTTTCTCTTGAGACATTATCTGCATCTGTCAGGCAGTTAAATGTGTGTTGTTCAGTTTCCAACTATTTGGGAGTTTTCCTGATTTTCTTCTGGTATTGATTTCTAGATTAATTTTGTTGTGGTACAAGAATATGCTTTGTATAACTTATGTTCTTTAAAATATCTTATGGTGTCTTCTATGGTCTAGAGCATGGTGTATCTTGGTGAATGTTCATGTGTACTTGAAAAAAAATGTATTCTGCTATTGTTGGGTGGGATATTCTATAATTATTCAAAATGATTGATAGTGGTTTTTTTAAAGTGTATTTATTTATTTTAAGAGAGAGAGTGCATGTGCACAGGGCTCACACTCACAAACTTTGAGAATATTACTGAGCCAAATTAAAATCAAGATCTGGGCACTAAACCAACTAAGCCACCCCAGCACTCCAATAGTGTTGTTTATATCATCTTTATATTCACTGATTTTCTGCCCACTTATTCTTTCAATGACTGAGAGATGAGTGATAAAGTCTCCAACTCCAACTGGGAATTTTTTCTTTCTAGATCCATCAGGTTTTCTTCATGCATTTTGAAGCTAAATGTGCATACATATTTAAGATTTTTTTCTTGGAAAACTGACTTTTTAAAAAAGTTATTTAGTGTTTATATTTGAGAGAGAAACAGTGCATGAGCAGGGGAGGGGCAGAGAGAGACAGAATCTGAAGTAGTCTCCAGGCTCTGAGCTGTCAGCACAGAGCCCGGGTGTGGGGCTCAAACTCACAAACTGTGAGCTGAGCTGAAGTCAGGTGCTTGACTGACTGAGCCATCCATGTGCCACTGGAAAACTGACCTTTTATCAATATATGATGCTCTTGTTTTATTTTTCCTTTGCATTGTATATATTTTCCATCTTTTATCTTATCATATCATATATGTCTTTAAGTGGGTTTCTTATAGAAAGCATACTGTTAGATCTTACTTTTTTTTTTTTAATGTTTTATTTATTTCTAGGAGAGAGAGAGAGAGACAGCGTGAGCAGGGGAGGGCCAGAGAGAGAGGGGGACACAGAATCTGGAGCAGGTTCCAGGCTCTGAGCTGGCAGTCAGCACAGAGCCCGATGCGGGGCTCGAACCCACGAACCGCGAGATCATGACCTAAGCGAAAGTCGGACGCTTAACCGACTAAGCGACCCAGGCGCCCAAAGATCTTACTTTTTTAAAAGACCTAATCTGACCTTTTAACAGGCATTGAGACCATTTGCATTTAAAATGATTATCAATATCGTTAGATTAAAGGATACCATCTTTCTATGTGTTTCTACTGTTTTTTTTTCTTGATTTCTTTTTTTTCTAGGACTAACTGAACTATTTTTTATCATAGCTTATCTCTATTGACTTATTATTTAAACTTTATTTTAAAAAATTTTCAGTGGTTGCACATGGGTTTACAAAATAGACTCTAAAATAATCTGAATCTTATTCAAGTCATATAATATACCTTCACTCATAGTATAAGGACTTTAAAACTGTGTACATTATTTCTAATTCTTCTTTCATCCCTATTATTATTATTTTGGATTATACTTTTATATGTGCTATAAATATACAATAGACTTCTGCTGCCTTTTAACTTTAAACTGTCCTTTACCTTTTAGAGTAATTAAAATAAGAATAAAACTGATTTATCTTTATTTATTCCATATCTGATGCTTTTCAGCTCTTCACATAGAAACAATTTCTGACCTGCCTATAGAACCTCTTTAACATTTTTTATAGAATAATTCCATTCACAATTCTTTTTTTTTTTTTTTTTTTGGCTTATAAATCTTCATTTTTCCTTTTCTTTTGAAGTATTGTTGCACTGGGTAAAGAATAGTCATTTAATAGTTTTTTACGTATATGCTGGTTTTTGTTTGTTTTTCCTTTACACTTCCATCTTAATGCTATGCCTGACATGTATTTCTGCCTCTACCCAGAGTACTTTTTTTCCTCCTATTCTGCTTTTCCCGCTACTGTAGGTTTTTCTCAGGTTCCAGGTTTTTTGCCCACCACTTTCAGATTGAGGCTTTTTCCCCCTTAATTCAGTGGTAGTTGCATTTCCTATCTCTGTAGGTTGTTTCTACCAATGCCCACTTTAGAATACACACTTTATGGTCCTTCTTCTGCAGACTGAGAAATTTGGGGAAGGAGAGCCGTTGGGCCCCAGTGGTGTTTGTTAGTGATTGCTGTTACATTCTACTGTTCAACACCATAAGGGAGGCTTTCTCTGGATTCTTCACGTACTACTTGTGGGGTGGGGTTCCTGGAAGGAAAGCATGGAAGAGAGGGCTAACCTTACTACCTATTTATCCATCAGGAACTTTACACTCTCAGCCAACCCACACTCAGCCTTCAGCAATTTATTAAAAATTTTCTAGTTGAACCTTTTTAACACTTTATATAGCATTTGGTGATTTCCACTACAGCAAGCAAACGTTTGGGTCCTGTTTCTTTGTTCATTTGTTTTGTTTCAAGTTTTTATTTAAATTCCAGTTAGTTAACATCTATTGTAATATTAGTTTCAGGAGTAGAATTTAGTGATTCATCACTTACATTAGGCACGCAGTGCTCATCACTACAAGTGCCTTCCTTTATACCTATCACCCATTAAGCCCATCCGCCTGCCCACCTCCCCTCCAGCAACCCTCAGTTTGTTCTCTATAGTTAAGAGTCTCTCTTTTGGTTTACCTCCCTCTCTTTTTTCTGTCCCCTATGTTCATCTGTTTTATTTATTAAATTTCACATATGCGTGAAATCATATATTTGTCTTTCTCTGACTGATTTATTTTGCTTAGCATAATACACTCTAGCTCCATCCACATCATTGCGAATGGCAAGATTTTATTCTCTTTTATGGCTGAATGATATTCCATTGTATATATGCCACACCTTCCTTATCCATTTATCAGTGAATGGACATTTGGGCTTTTCCCATAATTTGGCTATTGTTGATAATGCTGCTGTAAATATCTGGGTGGATGTGCCCCTTCAAATAAGTATTTTTATATCCTTTGGGTAAATACCTAATAGGCAGTTGCTAGGTCATAGGGTAATTCTATTTTTAATTTTTGAGAAAACTCCATACTATTTTCTAGAGTAGCTATACCAGTTTGTATTCCCACCAACAGTGAAAGAGGTTCCTCTTCTCTTCACATCCCCTCCAATACCTGTTGTTTCTCATGTTATTATTTTTAGCCATTATGACAGGTGTGAGACGGTATCTCATAGTTTTGATTTGTATTTCCCTGATAATGAATTATGTTGAAAATCTTTTCATGTGTCTGTTAGCCATCAGTATATCTTCTTTGGAAAAATGTCTGTTCATACCCTCTGCCCATTTATTAACTGAATTATTTTTGGGGTGTTGAGTTTGATAAGTTTTTATAGATTTTGGATACTAACCCTGTATCAGATATGTCATTTGCAAATATCTTCTTTCATTCCAAATGTGGTATTTTAGTTTTGTTGATTGTTCCCTTCACTTTGCAGAAGATTTTTATCTTGATGAAGTTCCAATAGTTCATTTTTGCTTTTGTTTCCTTTGCCTTCAAAAACATATCTAGTAAGAAGTTTCTATGACTGATTTAAGAGGTTAATGCCTATCTTCTCTAGGCTTTGATAGTTTCCTATCTCACATTTAGGTGTTTCATCCACTTTGAATTTATTTTTGTGTAAGGTGTCAGAAAGTAGTCCAGTTTCATTCTCATGCATGTTGCTATCCTGTTTTTCCAACACCATTTGTCGAAGAGACTGTCTTCCCATTGGATATTCTTTCTTGCTTTGTTGAAGGTTAGTTAAAATATATAGTTATGGGTCCATTTCCAAGTTTTCTATTCTGTTCCATTGATCTTTGTGTCTTTGTTTGTTTGTTTGTTTGTTTTGCCAGCACCCTACTGTCTTGATGACTACAGCTTTCTAATATAGCTTGAAGTCCAGACTTGTAATACCTTCAGCTTTGCTTTTCTTTTTCAAGATTGCTGTGGTTATTCAGGGTCTTTTGTGGTTCCATACAAATTTTAGGATTGTTTGTTCTAGCTCTGTGAAAAATATTGGTGGTATTTTGATAGGGATTGCACTAATGTGTAGATTACCTTGGGTAGTATAAACATATTAACATTTTTTCTTCCAATCCATAAGCGTGGAATGTGTTCCCAGTGCTTTGTGTCATCTTCAGTTTCTTTCATAAGTATTCTATAGTTTCCAAAGTACAGACCTTTTTACCTATTTGGTTAGGTTTATTCCTAGGTATCTTATGGTTTTTGGTGCAATTGTAAATAACTTTGATTCCTTGATTTCCTTTCTGCTGCTTCATTATTGTTGTATAGAATTGCAGCATATTTCTGTACATTGATTTTGTATCCTGCAACCTTACTGAATTCATGTATGAGTTCTAGCAATTTTGGGGTGGAGACTTACATGACTTCTAAGTAAACTATCATGTCATCTGAAAATAGTGAAAGGACTTTTTCCTTGCCAATTTAGACACCCTTTATTTCTTTTTGTTGTACAACTGCTGAGGCTAGAATTTCCAGTAGTATGTTAAATAACAGTGGTGAGAATGTACATCCCTTTCTTATTTCTGACCTTAGTAAAAAAGCTCTCAGTTTTTCCCCATTGAGGATGGTCCTATTTCTTACAAGTTCCTGTCTCTCTCCACAATTTCAGTTAGTTGTTTGACCTGTGAAATCAGTTCTCTGGTATATTTAGGAAAAGACATTACTTTGTGGTTCATCCAGCTGTTTTATTTTTCTGTGTGTGAGTGATGGTCTTTCCCATTCTTCACAGCTCTGCGCTAAAACTGGAAGTTGCCAAATTTTATTAAATATAATTTATATACAAAATGTATATATGCAATTTCTGTATGTTTTAGTTATTTATTTTGTACATTTTAAAATATGGAATAGAAACATTTATGAACCTGCCACCAAATCTAAAAACTAGAAATTCTCAACACCCTCACATCTAGGGAGGGAATGGCACAGGAATGAAACACAAAAATAGATGAAATAATGTTCATCTGTCTTTAAGAGGGGTTAGTAGTATCTATAATTGGCATCTGCAAAAGCCTGAACTTAAAAATGTCATTTGAGGGGCGCCTGGGAGGCTCAATTGGTTAAGCGTCTGACTTCGACTCAGGTCATGATCTCACCATTCGTGGGTTTGAGCCCCGTGTCGGGCTCTGTGCTGACAGAGCCTGCTTCAGATTCTGTGTCTCCCTCTCTCTTTGACCCTCCCCTGCTCACACTGTCTCTCTCTCTCTCCCTCTCTCTCTCAGAAATAAATAAAACGTTTTTTAAAATGTCATTTGGAAAAGAATATAAACTGGGTATAATCATATTAGAGCTGCCCAATGGCCAGTGCTTAAACCTCTTCATTTTGTTATTTTGTGCCAAAATACCTAAAATTTAAAAATCTGAATCTCACTTTACATTCACCACCCCCATCCCAGTCATCAGTCAGTGAGCTGGTAAAAGTAGCAAATTTTGAGTGATGCCAAGAGCCCTTGTCATACTTCAACAATTTCCTTCTTTCTGAAGAGGATTAGTGTCTTCGGTAACTATGTTGCTCCCTACACTATGTTATTATGAGAAGTTATGGGCACAATGTCCAATTGGAAGAGTATACTAGCTCCTTTATTACTGTTGTTTTTTTTTTTTCTTTTTGGCCTTCAGCTTATTTTCTGAGTGATATAATTTTGTCTGGTCTATTGAATAAATAATTCCCTAATTTACAATCTATTGATTAATAAATCATTTCATCCTGATTAGGAAAGCAGTACCTACTTTTAAAGGGGAAAAGAGCATTTTATTGGCTTTCAAGATATTTAGAAAAGTAACATGGCTCTTCTCTTAGCTCCTTTCCCATTATATTAGTACATTTTATTTTCTCTAATAGGGTACAAAACCCAGTAATATGATAGGAAGTCATTAATACAATATAATCACAGCAGAAGATCAAGCTCATCTCTTTCTCTTTGCATTGTCAAGTGTTTCAATATTTTATTTTATAATGTGATGACCAGAACTGATCATGGTAATCTAAGTGTGGATCTGACTAATGCATTGTATAATCAAAGATTTCCTTTTAGATTATGATTCTTTTACATTCCCTAGCTTGTTCGTGTTACAGTCAGGCCCAATGGAATCACCCCACTACAAAATTAATTCCAAAAGAAATCAGGGAATACATCAACTATGGGAGAGTGCAGTAATGAACAGGGAAACCCAAGTTCCAGCTGTATTATATCACTTGCCTTTGCCTCAGTTTCCTTGTGGGTGCCACAAACGCAGATGCCTAGAGGGTTTGGACAAAAGGTTAAAAGTGATCAAGTAATAGTGTAGGATTTAGAGAGGCTCATGAAACTGGCAAATTACTCTGTCTAGAAGAGTAGTTGTCCCTCAGCTTTAGGTCTCTGCTGCCATGCAAGAATGCAGATCAATCTTGCCAGGAAAAAAATCTAATTTCTTACAGAGGCTAGAAGTACAGGTTTTCATAGGAAAGCTCTCATTTTCTAAATGTGGAAACTATTTCTAAACCTTATAACACAAGAAGCTACAGAACAAACAAAGCAGTCTGCAGATACAATCACTTATTTGTGCCTACCTTATTAGAAGGTCTCCAAGGAACCTTCTGGCTCTATCATTTTGTGTTTAAAGATTGTGGGTCAGTATGGGTTTTAAAGGAATCAACTGAATTCATTGTTTAGGCTGAGGCCATTTATAGAAGCAGCAGCAGCAGCAGCCTTATCCAAAGGTACTAATTAAGTGTCAAATCTATGTTCGGGATACTTGAGAAGTTAAAAAGCATAGTCTTTCCTTTCAGGAGCATACAAGCTATTCATTGGCTCAACAAATATTTACTGAGTAATGAAAGGTCAATAGAAGTGAAATAATTCAATTTACCTTTCACTCTTCTCCAAACTTATCTATATATTTTTTTCACATCCTTGGTGCTCTCCACAATGAGCCCTACCACTTTTTGTATATTCTTAAATCAACATTTTCAACTTCCTCTGGGACCTTTCTCCATTAATTACACCCTTAGCCTCTTGATTGTTAAGTCCTTCTTGTCTCCACTTGCTCTTTATTCTCAATAAAATTGTATTCATGATTTATCACAAATGAAGTAATACCGTACCTTCTACCACCCCGGCTTCCCCTCGCCCAGTCATTTTCCCAAAAACTTTCCAGATGAGTATTATAGGATGGTTCCTCAGAGTCACGGCTCAGCCTGAAGGTGTGAAGAGGACAAGAGAGGGGTGCAGTGATGGCCTGATGGCAGCGGTGAGTAGTGTGCTCATTTAACACCCTCCTCTCCAACCTTTGAGCAGGAAGGTGGGCCTCAGAAGGAGACAGAGTGGGTAAGAACAGTGGGGTCTCACTACCTGCATTTGATACATAAATGTGACACTGCCATCTTCTAGCTATGTGACCTTGTGCAAGTTATTTTATCTCTTGTCCTCAGTTTCTTCATCTGTGAAATAGTGGGACTGTTCTATTAATAGACCTAATAGGGCTACTATGAGAATTAAAGATGTTAACATTTGTAAAGTCCTTAGAACATAGAAAACTCATAGTAAGCTTGGTACAAATGCTGAGAAATCATAATAGGAGTTCTTAGTTTTAAATGAGAAAACTGAAGTCTAGGGGAATTAAGGAACTTCCCAGGGCTTACACAGTTAATGAGCTGCAGAGCTGAGAGTTAAACCCAGGCTGTCTGTCTGCAAAGCCCAGGCTTTCAACCACCATGCTCTCTGCTTCCCAAATGTGCTATGCTGCTCCAAAGTAAAAATAACATTGCCATAAATAAAGGTCATATCAGTGGCATTCTATACATCCTAAATTAGTAATAACGGGCACTGTGTTATTAATTTCCATTCTCTATCCCTTGCTTAATAGAAACTTTTCATGATTTCCCTCCCCAGCAGTTTCAATAAGATGCTTGAAAATTTGTTTTGCTTTGTTGCAGATAATATGCTTACTAAGAGGCATTGTTTTCTTTATGGGGCCAGTTCTCCTTCTAAATGTTCAATGCCTTTCTGATTTTATGACTCAGAGTAGTTGATTGTTGACTCTTAACTCTTCCCTCCCACTCTCCAGGTCCTGCCTCCTGCCTTCTAGATTTCACTATATTTATTCCCAGAGAGATTAACTTGGATTCTTGAGATAGAAAATGCTTTAAGTAACCTATAGTTAACTTACTTATAGTCCTCTCCTGCCCTCGCAAATGACCATTGTAATAGTGTTATAATTTTTGTACAATAAAAGAATTTCCTCCAGCAGCTCTCAATAGTCCCTAAGTAGGCAGATGGTAGAATTGACCCAAGGTTTGGTTTTTGCGAAGGAAAAGGATTTGAAAGGCTGGCAATAAATTGGTTAAAGTTACTCCTCATTTGTTCTGAGCTCAGCAGGCAATGAAATGAAAAATGAAGCCATGAGGTGTAGGGGGAAATAGGAGGAGTAAGAGACTGTTGGGTTTACTCAGGTGAAGCACTATTAAAGTGAGAGTAAGTGATGAAAGGGAAAGTTGGGGGGTTGTGACCAGGACCTGAGGTGTGGAGCTGTAAGACCACAGGGGCAGTGCCATGCAGGCTAGTGCAAAATCCCAGGCCCTGTCAATCTTCCTTCTTACACTTGCAGGGTATGTCCCACTGGAGGCTACAGGAACAAGGTCCTTGCACTAATTAGCTCCAGTGATTCTTCTAGGTTTTGCTTTCCTGCTCTTCTCTCAATTAGCATATTTTGGTTTTGTCTAATAGTCACTTTCAGGGTAGGGAGATTCTCTGTTTCTTTATCCTATTATTTGTGGTCTTCAAAACCACATGTAACATCAATCATTTTGATCAACCTCATCCCGAGTCTCTGATTCTCACTAATATTTCACTACTACTCATTGTCCATGACCCACACTTGCTTATCTTGGTGAGATTAGGCAGACATGTGTCTGAGGTGGTAGACCCTGGAGTTTATGACATAAAAAGGCCTATGAAGGCACAGTCCTCCACCGGATCTACCACGTGTGTGTTTTAGTCATTTACTATAACAGAAGATAGGGTTTGGAGGAAGACTGGAGTTGGGTTCCAAAATCTTCACTAAATGTGAATAAATATCTGAGCATTCTACAGAGAACATTGAAAAGGTTGGTATTGTCACATGGCTAGAGTATCAAAAGAGGAATTTTTGTTTTCATAAGAATAGAGGAATACTGGTCTGGGCATGGTAATGGGACACTTACAGAGCTTATGACGCAAGAGAAAATGAAGAGTCTGTGGCTGGGGTTTGACCAAGCCAGAGCACCATTTTCCAAACCCTGGACCAAGGAATCAGATCCTCCAGGAACATTTGGGAAATACTACTATTGTGACAATCCCATCGCAATTAAGAAGAGTATGAGAGAAAGCAACGTTTTGTGATGAGACTGAGCATGGAGGAATGTTTGCTTACAAAGCAAGGAGACTTCACAAGGAGGGGTGGAGAAAATGAAAAGGAAGAAACAGGTTGAAAGACACCCAAAGAAGTATGGCAGTGGCATTAATGTGGACGGTGGTGAACTCTAAGTTAGTGACATGCAGAAGAACTGGATTGACTTTTCACTGGATAGCACACTGGTACTGACTGAAGTTCCTAAGGATAAGAGTTTTAATGAGGTTAAAAGATTGAAGTATTTGCTTATTAATTGGATACAATTTTACAATTCCCCCCTTCCCCCCCCCACCCCCGTGCCTGTAAGGTGAACTCTCCATTCAAGGAAAGGTCAACTTGCTTCCCAGTTGCTCAACCTTGGAATGGAATTTCAGCAGCTGGCAGAGGTAAAGAAAGTCAAAAGTTCTTACAGTGGACTGGAAAGACCTGCAGTAGCCTTGGAAATCCTCATTTGAATTGGTTTCTTTCCTTAAATTGCTAAGAAGAAGGGCTAGTCCTTGGATTTTTACTACATGGAAGATACTTGTGCAGCCATCCCTGCAGGAAGTCTCGAGTTTTATGGGCCGGAACTGGAGCATCTGAGCTGGCTTAGGGACAGCGAGCCCTGAGTATGATGGTCCCAGGTGGTTGGGAGGCAGTTAGGAACATTCTCAGGTGTTTTGCCTCCTGCCACCTGTGCTGATCAGAAGACATGAGGCAAAAAGTATCCAGGTGATATCTTTGATTTCCTCCTCTCTAGCTCTAAAATGCCATAAATAAACTTCTTGACCTCCATTTTCATTAAAATAAAATCCAAGATTTGCTTGAGAAAACAATCAACCTCTCTCCAATTTTTTTTAAAACAAGCCTTCAAGCTTTTTCTGAGCTGACCCCAGAAAAACGTTTCCAACTTGCTCCTTTTTTTGCTATTTTTCCACCTCTGTATCAGTCTGTCTTTACTCCTGTAGCCACCCATACTCCAATTGGTCTAGTTATATTTATACAATCATAGAGTTCCTTGCATGAGGTGATATTAAGCCTTTACTGCCCTCTTCCCATTGAAACCCTGCTCATTCTTCAAGGTCATATGTACGTGCCACATTCTTCTTAAACTTTTTTTTATTCTTGGGTTAGAGCCAATTACTCTCTATTCAAGTTCCATAGCACTTACTTCCTCTATCTGGAATGCTTCCTACAGTCAACAGCAGTCCTGCTTTATGTTACTTGTTTTCTCATTAGATTAAGAACCCTCCTAGGGAAAGATAGTGGTTTTAGTAACATGTTATTTTCCAGAGCACCTGTGTTTTTGTTTGTTTGTTTTGTTTTACATTTATTTAGTTTTGAGGCACAGAGAGAGACAGAGCACAAGTGGGGGAGGAACAGAGAGAGGGAGACACAGAATCTGAAGCAGGCTGCAGGTTCTGAGCTGTCAGCTCAGAGCCTGACGTGGGGCTCGAACTCACGAACCGTAAGATCGTGACCTGAACCGAAGTCAGACACTAACCAACTGAGCCACCCAGGTGCTCCCAAAGCATCTGTCTTAATACCTTGAATACAGTGTGTACTTAACTAAATACTGGTTGATTGAATATCCACTTCCAATAAAAAGGCCTTTTTAATCCTGAGAAGCAGTCTTGAGCCATATAGAAACATTGTATAGAAATCAAGTATCAATTTATCAGTAGTCCCCCCAGTGGCTTAAATAAGTAAATGACCTTTTATAAAACACAGAAACTTCCTCACTTCCTATTGTTTAGGAAGAATCTTGAATAATAAAGACATAAATGCATTTCTGTATAGGCTGTAGCCAGTTTATGTAGTCTTTGGGTGACTTAGAATCAGTCTTCCTCTTGGCTTCAGAATGATACAGGGGGATCTTCCTCCAGGTTCTGGAGTGATATGTAAGCTGGAAGGAAAGGCTTGGGACCTGACACCACCAAGCACAGATGCTGACATCTGCAGTGTAGCCAATTAGAATCTGAGCGGGTTGGAGCCAGGAAGCTCTCAATAATTGTCCCTGGACAAACAGCTTCAATCCTCTACACTTTGTGTGTTGTTGTTGTTGTTGTTGTTGTTGTTGTTTTTCTGTAAAATGTGGATAAAAATACCTTCCCTAACTTTAAGTACATATATCAGATGCCTCTTTTTCACCATTTCAGAATCTCTCAGCCTCATCTGTCTTTTCTTCTGGCCACTGCTTAGGTGACCAGTCCTTCTAGCTCTAAGCAGCTTTCTGCTGGTACAGCCTGCCCACCTGATTTCAGGCCTGTGCTTCAGGTCCCAGAGTTTCTTTGTTGGCAAGATGCGGGAAGTCACAGAAGCCTACTCAGCTTGCAGTCTAGGCATGCATATGGCAGAAGTTAAGAGCAGCCAGGATAAACCCTGTATAGTTTACAGGGTAAACTATAACCAATATAGGTCCACCATTAGAAAATTCCTCTTCCTCTCTGACCCCAGGAGATGGTCCTGAAATATACCTTCATAGAACTGAGCAAGCAGTTGTCTGTATTAGTGACCAGTGGGTAATGCATTTTTGTATTTGGCTTTTTATTTTCATGTCTTACTTCTATTAGTCCTTATCCTTATTTTTTTTTTCTTGAGTCTATATACCCCAAATAGCATAATTACATACAAGCTTTCATCTCAGGCTCTGCTCTCTGGGGAAAATAGATTGAGATATAACCCTGTTGCTACAACATGGGCCGGCAAGCACAAAGAAAAAAAAAAATGAAAATGTAAAATAATTACAAATTTGCTTTTCTCTAGAAATGTAAATATGGAAAAGGTAAGTGTGTGCTATAATCAACTTAACAGCATTTGAAAACTTCATTGGACTTTATTTGATGTCGAACATTTAGCGATGATTTAACGGACTTTTCTTTGTGATCGCCATGGTTCTGTATTCACTTGGGATGCTAGTCTGATTTTAATGGGTAAAACTGCATGGGGACCGCAAGGGGGACCAGAGTCACAACAGCCAAATTAACCCAAGCTGATGACATTGCTCTCTGCCCTAGGAAAGGCACTGGAAGCTGGAATAGAAGTGTTCACTAATGGAAAATAACCAAGAGACTAAGGAGAGAGATGTTATTTTTGAACTTTTAAAGAGAACATTATAAATAGCAGAGAAAATGGAAAAGCAGAAATTAAAAACAATAAAAACAAAAGCAAGTTGACAGCGGCCCTTTTAATATGACAATTTTGGTGCTTCTAAGGCCCAGGCTCATGTATGTAATAGCTGAGTCCCCGTGAAATAGCCAAGGACCATGGGGTTTGAGCACTTAGTCACAATGGCATTTTAGGTTAAACAATCATTGACTCAGCGGTGAAAAATGAGATAAATTAAAATTATTTTCTTCACAACGGCCGAGGGGCTTGGCAAGTAATATATTGAAGAAATTTCCTGGACATAATAGGTTACATTAATTTTCAACTGCAAAACAATTCCTTCAGCATTATTTTTCAAGGAGAGAGAAAAGAAGAAGGGGGGAGAAAACCACCCTGTTACTTGTGCTATTTACTTCTGGCCTAAATGAGAAAACATGTTTCAAAGGGAAGATTAAGAAAGGCGTATCAAGACACACAGCAAATCCTGACTGTAAAGAATTCAAGCTAATTGGTTACCCATTTGCCTGTTCAAATGTGGTCAGTATTAATCCAAGAACAATAGAAGCATAAGTTATGAAAATTGTTACATTGGGAAACAGGATGTTAAGCCCTCTACAAGCTAAAAAGCACCTTTGTTTGGAAGATGGAACTAAAACGGGTTCAAATCTTTCCATCCAAATGTGCTACCCGTTATGGTAGAAGAGCTTAGTGCCTGTGATTGGGTCCTCTTTGTCCCTGACGCTGAGCAAATGAGTGAACACTCCAGGTTCCAAGCCTTGCAGATTTCCATACTGCTTGGGTAATGAGGTAAATGGGGCTGTACCTGGTAGTGAGAATAGATGGAGCCATCAGCTGGTTCCAAATGGAGGCAGAAGCCCATATTCCTGCAAAACACATGCATGCTTCTCTCCTTCCTGCTTGCCTGAAGGCCTGCCTTACCATCTTTACATTTTTGGCCACTTGGCCCAATGGTGTCCTGGTAAATGTTTAACAACTGGATCTCTAAATGTAGTTCTGACATGAATATTTGTTGATATTTTCATTTTATAACTGTGGTTGGCCAACTGTTTCTGTAAAGGGCCAGACAGTAAATCTTTTAGGCTTTGTAGGGCACACAAAGGTGTGTAACGAACATACCATTAATGACTAGAAAGATATATGAATGTGTGTGTATATGTATGTATGTGTGTATATATATATCTATGTACTGCTTTCTTTGAAAAATGTCAAACAAAAATTACCCACATTCCTATTACTTTTTGAACTGTACGAAATAGCCAATTAAAAATTTCCTTCAGTCCATCTAATCCCTCCCTGAAAATGAACCATTATGAACAATTTTGGAAGTGCCATTTCTAATTTTTTCCCCAAGTCTGAAAATACAAAATCCCTCTCCCACCCCTCTCTTCCTCCTCTGCTCCTTCCCTCTCCTCCTCCCCTTCTCCCTTCTCACCACTCCTCTGGAATATTCACTGTTTAGTTCTCAGACTCCAGATCAGAGTCCTAGCATACCTCTCACTCTAGCCAACTGTCTTAGTGCCCCCCCCCCCAAGTTATTATTGCTGGGCAGGCAAAGGGCTCACATTTCTACTCCGACACAAGGCTGAGATTTGCTCCAGTGGATATTCTCATTCCTCTGGACTTGACTTTACCAGGACCCGCCCCCCACACTCTTAGTCTTTTAGGTAGAGTGACTGTGTCACTGGCATTCACAGCCACAAAACCATTCAGATTTCCTGGAACTAAATTGCTTTCCAGAACTCCAAAGGCATGAAGCTGATGTGGATATTGATTTCTTGTTTGTTAGTGGCCAGTAATGTGGAGCCCAGAATGGGCACAGACTGGTGGAAAGAGCACCTGTTCCCATCTGTGAGCTGCCGGGCAGGGGGTGGCCGCCGTCAGCGGGCTGCCACAGCTGGGCCACCCCGCTCCATTCTGTGCCCTTCCCTCAAACTGCCAGGCCAGGCTCAGGGCTGATTACAGACAGCGCTGGTCTCTGGTGTCTGCAGCCAGAGCCCTCCTTCATCCGCTGCCACTCTCGAAACCCATTCTGCCCTTTGTCTGCTGAGCCTTGGAGAAGCACAGAGCCCAGCAGCTCACAGCAAGCTCTGCTCACGTGGCAGTGTCTGCTGAGACAAAACTGCACGTAGTGTCTGTCTGCAGGGAAAAGCACCGCCCAAGAAAAGTGTGTCAGACTCCGGGCTAGCCAGACACTCAATTATTTGTCTTTGCTTTTCCTTATTTATTTATTTATTATTATTATTATTTTTAAATTCTGACAAAAAAAATGCCTCCTACAAAGCAGGCAGTGGTGCAGCTGACCATTCTTTTTCTTTTGGCTAATTTCATTTTTTATCTCCTGAGGGCCAGACCTGGAAGTCCAGTGCCTCACTAATGCTCACTGGGTTCTGAGGAAACACACCTGACATATTGACACCCTTCTGTAGAAAAGCCAGCATGTTCCCCCATGACAAATGATTAGTGGCAACACTGCCGTTGTTTTAAATGAATACCAGAATTGTCTCTGACACAAAACAGCCAGTCTCATCCCATAGACAATTCTCCTGATTTTAGCAATTTGCCCAGTATAAGAAAAATTCTCCGTTCCTTGCTCAGATACTGCCTTCTCGGGGAGGTTTGCTCTGACTTCTCTTTTTAAGATTGCATTGACCACCCTATCCATCTACTTGATCTTCCTTATCTTTCTTTTTTTTTTTTCTCTTATCACCTTCAACATAGTAACTAGTAGATTATGCTTTTTGTCAGTCCCCTCTTACTAGAACCTAAGCTCCCCAGGGGCAGTAATGTATGCCTGTTTTTCTAGATCCTAGAAGAATGCCTAGCACAGGTGAAATATTCAGTAATGATTTGTTGAGTGAATATAACAAAATCAGAGCAGCCATGTATCTTCCAGCCCGGTGTCTTCCTCCTCTTCTCTGTGGCATTCTCTAATGTTCTTTCTCCTCCTCATCTTTCCCTTTTCTCCCCTACCAACTCTGAAAATATAATAGACACTTTCTGGGTTCCTCTGTTGTAATGTAAGGTTATAATGACTCATTCATGTCGGTTGTGAATAGTTGATGACGGACCTAAATATCACCCGAAAAAACAAGGGGAAAAAGCAAGTATAAACTATTTTTTAATGTTTAATAGTGGTAAAATACAAATAACATAAAATTTACTGATGTAAGCATATTTTTCATTGACAAAACTATAAACATTCAAAGTGTATGTTGTAAGGACCCAATACACATACACTGTGAAAGGATTCCTCCCATCTAGTTAATTAACATAGCCTTTTACCGGGGCACCTGGGTGGCTCAGTCGGTTGAGTGTCCGACTTCGACTCAGGTCATGATCTCGCGGTTCGTGGGTTCGAGCCCAGTGTCGGGCTCTGTGCTGACAGTTAGCTCAGAGCCTGGAGCCTGTTTCAGATTCTGAGTCTCCCTCTCTCTCTGATCCTCCCCTGCTCATGCTGTCTCTCTCAGAAATAAATAAAACATTAAAAACAAATTTAAAAAAAAACACAGCCTTTTACAAAGCACCAGTCACCAGGATATATACTGTAAATATCCCACAACACTACCTGCAGATCATTTATCTATCTATCTATCTATCTATCTATCTAACATGAGAATATTTAGGTTCTACTCTCAGCAAATTTCAGTTGTGCAATATAGTGTTGCCAATTATAGACAGCATGTTTTATATTACATGTACCCTTTTACCAACCTCTTCCTATTTCTACTACCCACCCCCACCCCGGCCCATCAACTTCTTTTTTATCTCTTTATCATGGACATATTATGGAAATTCTATCTCTTGATTAATGGTATGTTAATTTATAATTATGCATATTTTCCCTTTTTTTAATTGATATTATGCTTCAAAGGATAACTTTTATTTTAAATTTTGATATAGGTCCTCTCAGAATATAGAATGTAGGATTGACTCACTGATTTTATTACTTTTGTTCATTGTTTTGTTTTCTACATTTTTACAATGATCAAGTGTTACTTTCATAATACTTTCACAATATTAACAAATTACTTTTATTTTCATTAGAATATTTTGGACTGTATTAAAATCCCATGGATCAGTGTATCAGAGAAAATACAACACACTAAAATCAGATATATGTGGAGTTTATTTCATCTTCTCTTTAATAATTTACACTCTCTTTACATATTTCTCCCTTATCTTACACCCTTCCTCTATAAGCTTACCTTATTTTTAGATTCCCCATAAAGAGAGATCAGACAACATTTGTCTTTCTCCTTCTGACTTATTTCACTTAGCATAACACCCTCTAGCCATATCCACTTTGTTGCAAATTGCAAGAGTTCATTCTTGTTTATGGCTGAGTAATATTCTTCCCTGTGTGTGAGTGTTTGTGTGTCTGTGTGTTCCCCAACTTCTTTATCTATTCATCCATTAATAGGCATTTAGATTGTTTCCATATTTTGGCTATTGTAAGTAATGCTGCAGTGAACATGGGGGTATAATCATCTTCTTAAGTTAGTATTTTCATTTTCTTTGTGTAAGTACCCAGAATCAAAATTGCTATATCATATGATAGTATTATTTTTTAATATTTTGGGGAAACTCCATGCTCCACCAATTTATATTCTCACCAACAGTGCACAAGGTTTCCCTTTTCTCCACATCCTTGCCAGCACATGTTGTTTCTTGTCTTTTTGATAACTGCTTTTCTAAAAGGCATTAGGTGGTTCTCATTGTGGTTTTGATTAGCACTTCCCTGATGATTAATGATTTTGAGCATCTTTTCAGGGACTTGTTGACCATCTATATATCTTTGGGGGAAAAAAATCTATTCAGATCTTCTGCTCATTTTTAAATTGGATTGTTTGGGTTTTTTGTTTTGTTTTGTTTTGTTTTTTCTTTTTTCTTTTTTGTTTTTGCTGTAAAGTTGTATTATTTCTTTATATATTTTATCAGGTATATGATTATCCCCTTCTCAGATACATTATTTGTAAATATTTTCTCCCAGTATGTAGGTTGCCTTTTCATTTTGTTGATGGTTTCCCTTGCTGTGTAGACGGTTTTAAGTATGTTGTGTTGTCCTATTTATTTATTTTTGCTTTTGTTGGTCTCACTTTTGGTGTCAGAATAAGAAAAAAATTATCACCAAGATCTATGAGAAGGAGCTTAACAACAATATTTCCTTGTAGAGGTTTTATGGCTACAGGACTTATGATTAAGTCTTTTGTCCATTTTGAGTTTTTGTGTGTATGTATAAGGTAGTGTTTGAGTTTCATTCTTTTGTATGTAGCTGTCCAGTTTTCCTAACAACATTTATTGAAGAGACTGTCCATTCCCCATTGTATACAGAATACAAGGCTCCTTTGGTATAAATTAATTGACTATATACACTTAAGTTTATTTTGGGGCTTTCTATTCTCTTCCATTGATTTGCATATTTATTTTTAGTCAGTGTGGTACTGCTTTAATTACTATCGCTTCAAAATATAATTTGAAATTAGAAAGTACAATACCTCCAGTTCTGTTCTTATTTTTCAAGATGGCTTTGGCTATTCAGGATTTTTGGTGGTTCCTTAAATATTTTAAAACTATTCTATTTCTTTGAAAAATGCCATTGGAATTTTGATATGGATTGCACTGAATCTGAAGATTGCTTTTGTACCTATTAAACTATAACTCCTTATTCCTCCCTTTTCTCAGCCCCTAGAAATCATCTACTTTCTTTGAATAGAATGACTCTAAGTATCTTGCATAAGTACAATTATACAGTATTTGTCTCAAAAGGAAAAATTTTTAATAGGATTTAAATGTTTGTTTGTTTTGTTTTGAGAGAGGGAGACAGAGAATCCCAAGCAGACTCTGCCCTGTCAGTGCAGAGCCCGATGCAGAGATCATGACCTGAGCTGAAACCAAGAGTTGGATGCTCAACTGACTGAGCCACCCAGGCCTCTCTTAAAAGAATTTTTTTTTAATTGTAGGAACATCAAGGATCAATGGATATAGATCAATGGATGTAAAAAAAATATTTGGGGGAGCAAAGAACATTCTAAGTGCCCCTAAAATCACATGACACATGTAGGAAGAATCTTTCTAAACTGACAACATACTCTATAATAAGCAAAAACAATATAAGAAAAACTAAATTTACGTATGATGTAGTAAAACTGATGTTTAAAAGTAAAATGATTAAAGCTTGATAATGAGCGATTATTTCTGTTGTGTTTTACATTTAAAACACTTTAACATTTTGGGTGTTATTTTTTGTTTTTATAACATCTTCATAAGATAAAAAGGTGGAGTATCATTACAGATAATAATACTTACAGGTGCCAACATCTTTTTTTAATGCATATTTATTTTTGAGAGAGAGAGAGCAACAGCAGGGTAGGGTCAGAGAGAAACAGAGACACAAAATCTGAAGCAGGCTCTGAGCTATCAGTACAGATCCTGATGCAGGGCTTGAACTCACAAGCTGTGAGATCATGTCCTGAGCCAAAGTCAGACACTCAACCGACTGAGCCACCTAGGCATCCCACGGATGCCAACATCTTAAGCTGGGTCCATGGTCAGAACCTAGGGAGCCTTCCACCTATTACAAGTGTTTTAAATTTTCACCCATATGGCATTATACAAATTGTAGAGGTAAAGTTGGATAAAGTTCTTGTGCCTTAAGTTTGCTGTGGCCCAGGCACTGTGCTCAATCTGCCATAGATACTGTCACCTGCGCACCCATTGCAAATTCACTACTTACTAGCTGGGTTACCATGAGCATATTATAAGAACTCACCAAGTCTCTGGGCCCCTTCCTGAAAAATGGAAATCATACCCCAGTCTCCCACTTTTTTTTTTTTTTGTCTTTCCGTAACCTGTAATAGAGGTGTAAACAAAGCATATATCAAGTGCTATTATGGGGAAAGCATGAAACGCCCTAAAGATTTTGATGTGCTGCACTAACATAGACACAAGTCTGCAAACTTAACCACAGTACAACTGTGAAGAGCAAAGAACTATATATCACCTTAATTTCTCTAAAACATCAGTGGTATTCTTTCTCAGCCAGCCCAATCAATGGGGTGAGGTGAGGTGGGGGACAACATTTATTTGAATTTGAGTGTCTTACCACCACTCTATAATTTTAGGAGTCTCTTTAGGTAAAGCAGCTTCTGGATGGATTATACATCTTTTGGGGCTCTGCCCCAGTCCTTTCCCTGGTGGAGTCTGGGATGAAGTGTACATAGCCTCATGGCCTTCATTGGAAGAAGCCCAACTACTCTGGGCCCTGATTATGACTTTGCAGACACTAAAAGATGGTAAATTTTGGCACTGTCCTTCTTGCTCTGGTAGGTACCAGCGATTCTTTTCAGCTAATGTAGCTTCTCCTTAGCTTGTGCTAGTGCTTAGACTTTCTAAATTTCTATAATACCCTTACATGTCAAGCCTAGACCACTCAAAGACTGTAGGGGTACCCCAACCCCTCTCCCCATCTTATCTCCTTGAATATCCTCCTCCCCACCCACCTCTACAAAAGGCTCCATGACCTATTCATTGACTTACAAATTTCTGTCCCTGCCACATGGGAACTGGGTCAGAGCAAGGATACAAAGTAGCTACTCATTCCCTAAGCCACAGTTTCATTCTAATTGCATCAGGTATGTGCCATGTTGGCTCCAGATATCCCTATATGGTGGTTCCTCCTAGAGTTTCTAAAAGCATTTAGTTAAAACCTTCTGTGTTCTAGGTATTCCCCCTTAACCTGAGTACCACATCTCCTCCCATTTCATATCTCAGGAAGGTTGATCACATAAATTACCACACTCTCTCCAATTGTCCCTCCTTTCTTAACTCAGACATTCTTTGTCATGAAAGGAGTGGACTCTCTCTCTCTCTCTTTTTTTTTTCTTCCAGGTTGTCTTCTCCTTCTAACTGAGCTAATTTTATCATCTCTCTTTCCTCGAAGTTAAAATGCAGAACAAACTCTGCTAAACAATAAGGGAACACAGGTCTATAGGGGTAACTTGGAAATGACATGTCAACTGCACCTACATAGAATTTAGGCATTTGTATTAATCTGCTAGGGCTGGTACAACAAAACACCATAGAAAGGACCACAGTCAAATCTTTGTTGATCTCACATGAGGAAGTCAAGGCCTAGAATGAATAGTGACTTGCCTAGGTACACACAGTTACTGTTGTCAGAGGTCAGTTGGAGCTTGGATACAGTGCCTCAGTTCCTCAGTTTCTTCCTCTGTATCATTTTGCTCAGTGGAAAAGTATTTCACATGTGCTACAGTATACACATATACAGATAAGTGCCTTAATTGACAATTCTGTTAATGCAGTAAAAGGAATCAGCACACAATTAGATGTATGAGAAAAGTTAATTTCATTGTTTGGCAAAGACTAAAAAAATAAATCATTGGTTTCTAGTTTGGTGCCATATGGGAATAAAAGGAGAAATATTGAGTAATACTTAAAAGAAGATGTCACTAAACATTTTACCTTTTCCCTCAGATTTCTTCAGTTCATATAAATCAGTGTTCATTAATGAGGAGGCATAAATAAATAAAGGCCAACTTTTCACCCTTTCTCTGAAAAATCCTAGTCATATGTTTTTGAAGGTCTATGATGCTTTTGACTGTATAATTTCAGAATCAGTAATACCCACTTGACACATGTATCTATGTCTTTTCTTTGGGGCTACTGAAATATCAATCTTTATGCACACTGCGTTCTTTGTCCAATGACCTTGAATAACATAAAAGCCAAGATTAGTGAAAACATTTTTAAAACCTGACTTATCAATAGATCATGATATTGCCTTTGCCTTTGAACCTTATTTAAGGGTCTAGATTGCTGTAGCTGGAAGGTCCCTTAGAGTTCAGCTAGGCCAACACCCTCATTTTCCAGATGAGGAACCTGCACCTGGGAGAAATGAAGTGAATTACTCAAGGTCACACAGAAAGTCACTTTCTGAGTCCTGCTAATATTCATGTATTTTGACATCAGTTCACCTTCCAATATGCCAAGGTGTCTCAATATTAATAAAACAGGGATAGGATTTGTTAAAATTCTCTAGATGATTTTAATTTATTTCTTAATTTCTATTTACCTGCTACCTCCAAGGCTTAGCTTCAAAAATTAATGGAAGTAGGAGAATGTGGGTGTCAAGTTGACCAGAGGACAAGGAAATCCCATAATCAGCTTTCTTTCAAGGACAACTTTTTTACCTTCTTTTGTAAAAGATAGTCTTGAAAGTAAGGCTTTATGGAAAAGTAAAGGATTATCAAAATTCATTTTCTTCTTCAACATATCAAGAATTAAGCTTAGAGTCCCAAGTCCTGTAGACTTCTAGGAAAACTGTTGGGAGGAAGAGAATGCCCAGAATAGACAGGCATCCTCTACATGGCATCTAGAACACAGCCAAACCTGAGGCTTCTTTATGGCCTGGTACTTATGCAGAGGATGATTTAAAATTAATTAGAGCAATGACAGACCCCAAATGAGAAGTTCTTGAATGCCCTTGGAGGATGATCCTGGAGTTAGCTTAGGATTTGGGACCCTTGCCAGATAGGACCACCAACAAAAGGCCAAAGTGGTCACGCGTCTGAAATGTTCAGGGCTGGTTTCCAAAGCCAGACACCAAGTGGGGTTCATAGTCAGATCCAAGATGGTAGGAGAACAGAGAGATTTCAGTCAGAAAGACTGAAAGGCTCTAGAGCAATAGATCAAGCTTTAAGTATGGACTGCAGCTTCTCAGTTTCTTGACTTCTCCTCTTCCACTGTGGTATTCTGCATTATATTCCCCCCACCCCCAACAGTACTTTCAAGCCTTTGTACCACAATCAGAATTTCAGTCTCCAGCACACCCTTGTGATCACCATTTTCTCTCTCTCCAGTTCCCTTTCACAGGTCCTCCTGCTAATAATTCAGAGCCAATGATACTTTCCTTCTCTTGCACAGACCAATTTTTTCTATATGAGGTCTCTTTTAAATTCATTTCCTATTCTCTCTAGTTTAGATTCCATGGTACATTGTTAGAATCAATCCTTGAATATTCTCAACTTCATTATTTCTTCTTGCTCTGCCATGATCTCCTGGCCCAAACCTAACCTCTACCTGGCCCAACTCTGCCTCTACCATGCCTCCTAGGGTGTGGTGATGTGGCTGCAGAACAGCCCCCCATCAGACTGACAGGAATCAGTGATGGCTCACATCAAGCAGGCTTCAGGGTTACCAGAAACCCCCTATTAGCTAATTCTTCTATTCTCCAATGATCCTTTCACATCTTTCCAGTATACTTTTTCTAAATCAATGAGCTGATTGCCTCTTGCCCTTATTTTATTGATAAAATAGGAATAATCAGAAGAGAACTATTTTAACTTTCCACCTACAATTCTACCATCCTGCCTTCACCTGACTTAATATGCCCCACCATCACTTCTGAGACTGTGGATAAACTGTTTGCTCTCCTGTCTCAGAAGATCCCTCCATTATTTTTCTCCTGTCCTCTTGACTACTCAGGGTCTTTGCATCTATAACTATCCCTTTAAATCTGCATCTCCTTTCTCTTTGCTTTCTTTGTGCAGCTTTTATTATTTTTTTTTTTTTTGGCTCTGTTGTTCCCATTGATGAACAATCATAAGTGATATCTGTCATCTCCCTAAGCCACATGTCCCCTTCCTGCTGTTAATGTCTTTGTTCTTTTTTATTGATGAAATCTTTGAAAGACTTTCTGTGAAAACTGTCACATTACCTGACTTCTTGGCCTTCACAGTTTAGCAAAAGAAAAGCAGAATTTAACAAATAAAGACACAGATTAGCATATAATTACAAATTATATGTTGATAGAGAGATGATAGATAGATGACAGGTAGACACATATATACATATATACATACAGAGAGAGTGAGAGAGAAAGTGAAGAAATCTAACTCAATAATATATTTAGTTTTAGTTTGAGAGTAACAGATATGCTCAGATATAGAAAGTATCTGGAAGCACATTACACAAGCACACTTTGTAACAACTGAGAATTTAGGGAACTTGTCAGAAGGGACCCCCAACAGGGACAAAATGAAACTGAATACAAAAACAGAGGTAACTCAACATGGAAAACTAACTATGGAAGAAGTTGTATGTGAAGAGACCAGCAGAGATCATTGAAGCCATGTAATCATGGATTTAAATCTTAGTAACTATAGTGAAATTTAAACTTTATAAATATGGAGAAAAGATAAGTGAAAAACATTAGTTTTTATGCAACAGTTAGTGGCAGAAATCACAGCACATGCTAATTATGAGATAAGGGAGTGAGTGAGGGATCAAAAAGAAGAAGGACAAGGACGCCGATGCATGTATCTTGCCTAAACGAGACCAATAGAGACTGTTTCGTTTCTGATTATGCTAATTTGATAAATAGGTATAAATCCAGTTTTGAAACTAAGAAGAGAAGGAACTCTGAGGGATTACAAATGAAAACAACAAAACTACCCATAGTCTTCTGTCATGTATTTGAGATAGAAGACATACGTTCTAGAATTTTTAATAAAATTACTTTATTTTAATTAAAACAGCAACATAATATAAACATAAACTGGATTAGATGCTCTTTGAAAATAAACTTTGAAGAAAAAAATATATAGATAGCAATTTTCTATTGATCTTGTTTTCTATTATTTTCATTTACTTATTTATTTGTGCTTCCCATTTCATGACTTCAAAAGTTAATCTTTAATTTTCACCCATGCTTCCTTGTTTGAAGCACTCACACCCCCACTGCCTCTTCTAAGTATTCATACTCCATGAGTGCTAAGAGAATTCAGGCTTCCTGGATTACAAACTTCAGCAAAGTTGAACACAGATTACTGGGTCCACCCAGAATTCTGATAGAATCCCAGGCAATGCCAGTGTTGCTGATTGGATCACTTTTTGAGAACCCCTATCTGGAAAATAGAGTCCTAAGTTTCTCTTCCCAATTGTAGATGAGGTTTGGATTCTTGGCTGTGTGAATAACTCCCTTATTCCATCAGCTAAAGAAAACTTATTAGAGGGGTGGGGTGGCATGGGGAATGGAAAGACAGTATATTAGTTTTATTTCCTGGTCCTATCTTCACTGCTGTTCCTACATGTGGAAAAACAGAAATACATGCAGACTGATTTCTTCTACATCAGAAAGATACAACAAAGCTTTGTTTTCTCATCAGAAAGTCATCTTTCTTGAGTTTTTCTCTGGCCGTGTGGGAAAAATTTGAAAAGTACATAGTCCCTTTCCTTTTGTATCCCTTAGTGAAGGTGACTAGATGTTTCTCCATAATGAAACTTAATTACAGTGATTACCTGAACCATGATTCTAACTCATACACTTGGGTCAAACACAAAATGCATTCTGATACGGAGATTTTTGCTTACAAATCTAAGCTCATGCTAAAATACAATTTAAGGAAGAATTTAAACAGAGTTTTGTAAGATTTTACTGGATACTTTTACTTTATACACTAAACACTGCTGTTGATATGGAGGATAAAGGCATAAGCTGGCTTCAAGGGCAGTACTAAGACCACCTACATCAGCATCTCTTTGTTTCAAGAGTAGGTTCTGACCTAGAGAATGAGGACCACTTAGGGGGAGACCTGGGAAGCTATTTGCTAAGCAGTCTCCGCTTTGGATGGAATGTCTCTGCCTCCCTCAACCCTTCTTCATCAGGTCTTCTTTGGTTTATGACCGGGACCTCGGCCCTATTCATTCTCTTTCTTCCCCATCTGTATATTCTTTTATGCTAGTATTTCTCTAGTAACTATTCCAGTAACATATTTGCAAATTACATTTGCATGTAGATTTTCCTGCTAGATTTTGAGATTTTTGTGTGCAGTATCATGTTCATTTTGAATCCCTCATGCCCAGTAGAGTTCTAGGCATATAGAAGTGTTCCTTCTTATAATAATAAGAGGAATAAATGGAGGAATATATGAATGAATTAATGAATGAGAGAGCAAAGTAAATAAGGCTGTTGCAGAATGTGTGAAGTAGAAATCATCAGAAGATAAGGAAAGGCAATATGTATTTTTTAATTCTTTAAATGTTTTATTTATTTCTGAGAGAGAGAGAGAGGCAAGTGTGAGCAGGGGAGGGTCAGAGAGAGAGGGAGATACAGAATCTGAAGCAGGCTCCAGACTCTGAGCTAGCTGTCAGCACAGAGCCTGACACAGGGCTCAAACCCATGAACTGTGAGATCATGACCTGAGCTGAAGTCAGAAGCTTAACTGACTGAGCCACCCAGGCACCCCGAGGAAAGGCAATATTAAAAGGAGTGAAACAATCTATCTGAAAATAAAAAAACATTCGATACTTACAGGAGGGTTCATTGAAGCACTATTTGTAGTAACCAAAACCTAGAAACAACCTACATATCTATCAATAGCACATTGGAGAAAACAAATTATGATTTATTAACAAAAGGAAAGGCTATACACCAATAAAAATGAACATACTATTGATACACATTATCACATGGATAAATCACACACAAAAAAATTTATGTTGAGGGAAAGAAGTCAGAGGCAAAGTAGTGCATACTGAACAATACCATTTATAAAAAATTCAAGAACAGTTGAAACTGTCTATGTTGAAAAAAGTCAAAATAGTGGTTACTTTAGAGGGATGGCTTTGATTGGAAAGGGGAATGAGAATTTTCTGGGGATTTAGAATGTTCTGTGTCTTGATCTGGCTGGTGGTTATACAGCTATAAATGTAAGTGAAAATTCCTCTAGCTATGTACTTAAGAGTAGTACATTTAGTGTGTGTAAGCTATAATTCAGTTAAAATAATGCAATCCATGCAGGGAAAGCCTCAGAATGGGAGTCTCAGCAACAGGACTGTGGAAAATTCAGATGCTCTGAACACACCAACTTGGGGATGTGCAGTTACCTCAGACCTACTCTTGGAAGAGCCTCGGGGGAGTAACAGGTGTCCTTGGAGGGCTAGATTTGTCATTGTATGTTGAGATGGCTTATTCCTTCAGTCCGTAGAGACTTCCATGACCACTCCATGTAAAATAGACTGGGTCCTGGCTGTCTTTCCCTTTAGTTTTCTTCACAGTCCTAAACACTTCCTGGCACATGCATATTTATAATTATCTGCCTACCCGGCCACTTTAATGTGAGCCCCATGAGAGCAGGTATAGAGTATTTTGTTCCTATTACATCTCCAACAGAATTCCTTACATGTGGATGGCACTCAATGTGTTTGTTAAATTAATGAGAAAATAAGGGAGAGAATTAATTAACCATGCATGTCTGATTAGGGAAACTGATTAGAAGAAATAAAAAGGGAGAGATTTTAGAGCAAGTTAGAGTGAGACAAATTTTCTTCCACTCTGGCTGTGCCCAGAGGCTTTTGAGAGTTTCCTAGGGAAAAGGAAGATCTAAAAAACATGAGTTTCAATCAACTGAAAACTCTCTAGTCTTTGGAGCTTAGGATATGTCCTGGAAAGTAACGGAAGTTGGGGCAAAGGGTTCACTCATGACCTCTAGTAAAAAGGGAAGGAGGCAATGTTATCCCTCCTTCCAGTTTGGTTGGGGGCAAGGAAACAATGCCATCTCCCTTCCTATCTCACCTACAAACAGAAATGTGGCTAATGGATACCTGCACTAGACAACATCAGAGCATCCATCGGCCAGAAGCCATGTTTCGAAGCACTGGAATCTGTTCCAGTGGCTCCATTTCAGCCAAACTGAGAATCCTACCTGAACACACATCAAGACAAGCTAAGTATCCTTTGATTTTTATCTCTGAAGGTGACCTTGTTTCTTGATGACTAAATGCCTTGCATATCCATCTTCCATGCACTCAAATTCAGCTATTATATGTGTTCTCCCTACTTCATTGTGCTAGATGTGTTTGTAACTCTTGGCCTTTCACAAAGGTGTGTCTCAGAAATACCTGTCTCACTTTCTTGTCCTGGATGAACTAGACAAGGATACTCTGCCTTACTTTGTGTCTCTTGGGGCTGTAACCCTTGACTTGAGCTAGATGGATCAGTTTCCCTAAGACTGACAACTTCACTGAGGCACTGAGGCTCTAAGGAAAATGGGAAGTCTACACGAAGTAGCGAAAGGGAGATGGCAAAAGCATTAAGAAGTATGCCTATCATGTATTAAAATGTCACATGTCCTCTCCCTGTAATCCTACTATTATTTCTCTGAAAGTAAGAGAGATTATTAAGAACTAAACATTTATGGATTTCTCTGACACAGGAGGCAGGTATGAATTTGTTTTTATTAAGGTATAATTTTTTTGCATACAGTGAAATGCCTAAATAAATTAATTAGAACGACCACCTAAATTAAGATACAGAACATTGCTTGCTCCACAGGAATTCCCTGCATGCCCTGTTCCCATCTTATACCTACTCTAACGTCATCCCTGTTCTACTTTCCATCACTGTGGGTTTTAATTGTTCCTGAAAATTAAATAATATTTTGTGTCTAGATTCTTTTCTTCAACATAACAATTTTAAGATCCATCCATGTGGTTATATATTTTGTTCATGTTTATTGCTGTATTGTATTCCATAATAGGATATATCACATTTTAGTTATTCAGCTCTCTGACTGTGGACACTTAGGTTATTTTCATTTGGGGATACTATGAGTAGCACTGCTGTGAATATTCTTGTATAAATGTTTTTATGAAAACATGTTCTCAATTCTAGAGGATGAATACCTAGGAGAGAAATTGTCAGGACATAGAATAAGTATATGTTTAACTCCGTTGGACCTTTTTTTAGTCAGAGCTCTTTATAGGGGAAAAAGTATGTAAAAATGGAGAGAGAGACAGAGAGAGAGAGAGATCTTTGTCTATCTAGAGAGGTATTTATTACAGGGATTGGTTCATGCAGTTATGCAGGCTGAAAAGTCCCGAGGTGTGCCATCTGTGAGCTGTAGAACTAGGAAACCCAATGGTGGTGTAATTCAGTCCTTGTCCAATGGCTTGAAAGCCAGGGGACACTGATGGTGGAAGTCCCTGTGTGAATTCACAGGACTGAGTTCATACATGATTTTATAATATTATTATAACTCAAATTCCTACAGTCAGGATTTGTCTGAACAAATGATTACGCTCTTTATGAATACTGTTCAAGGAAGACTTTATAGATGAAAACAGGCCACTCTATTTCCTAGTGAAAAAGTGAACTCACATAGGGAACACAAAAAGTGGAGTATTATTTTTTTTAATTTGTTTTTTTTTTAATGTTTTATTTATTTCTGAGAGAGAGAGAGAGAGAGAGACAGCATGAACGGGAGAGGGTCAGAGAGAGAGGGAGACACAGAATCTGAAGCAGGCTCTGGGCTCTGAGCTGTCAGCACAGAGTCCAATGCAGGGCTCAAACCCACGAACCATGAGATCATGACCTGAGCCGAAGTCAGACGCTTAAACGACTGAATCATCCAGGCACTCCTATTTTTTAATGACCTCAGACAGAACCACTTATGGGGGATTCTAAAATGTACCAAGGGTCAGACACCTGTGAAAACCAAGATAGAAGCTTCTACAAGGAAGCCAATTCTGTGGCTGAGCCAGTCCTCATATGAGTGTGGAGGGAGTGAAGCTTTCATCTGTCCCTTTCTTTCCCAGGTAACTAGCATTTCTGTGACCTTCACCGGTCGCCTGGATTCCACAGTCTACTTGTTCTAGACAGTGGCTACTCACTGGATAAACCTACCTTTAGACTTTGAATTCCTAAACTCTTTGTTTCTAAATCGCATTCCAGGCCCTGCTTGGGATGTTATCCCACGAAGTCCATGTAGTGATTCCAATGACGTTACCAGCCCCTTGGCATTTCTGCTGCCACAGTGGTAATCCTAATTACCATAGTCTTAACCAACGGTACTGAGTGGCCTAGAACTTAGAAAGCTAGAATTACATAGATGAGATTTATTTTTTTCAAGCAAATACAAATCAATGATGGACTATTTATATATGAAATATGACTATATAAATTCTATTTGTCCTCTCTAACATATATTTAAATATAAGAATTAGAACATGCATAATACATGAATAGATAAATATATGATCTGGTTAAGAAGAAATATATAATAGAAATGAGATGATCAAACACCCAATAAAATAATAAAACCCCATCGTAATAGCAGTTTTACCAAAGACCAAAATGTGCTTAAGCCTGTCACTTCTCACCATGTTGTCAGGCCCACTGAAACCTTTCTCTGACAAGATTCTGTCAGCACTGATGCCATTTAGACCTTAATACCTAATTAAAGCCTTTTTTATTTTCTTCACAGCCCATTTTTCTTTGACATTCTGTAGCAGCTTTCCTCAGATATGCTCCCACATTGTCCCCACAGTATAGAAAATCATAGAACACCCTCTTCACCTACATACTTAATACCAAAAATATGGGGTTTGGTATATAGTTAGTGTATTTGTCTCATGTATTTAAAACACATATTTATCATACAGTATTTCTTTAGCTTGGCTTTAGTCACAATGTGTAACTATAGCTACTTACTTATCAGCTTCTCTTTCAAGAGAGGGCTGCCTCATCTGTGGCTTACCCTGTGTACATTGTTTGAAAATGGAACAGCATCACACAAATTTTTGGTGGAAAGAAAAAAGAGAGAAGTTTTTTTTAATTGAAAAGAAAAACAATAGTTAAAAGTTACAGCTTTCAAGTAACTCATCGATATTATATCAAATGTTTCCACACTCTATCCCTAAACAACAAATCTCCTATGGCCTAAGGCACACAGATGCATACTCATGCCGCTGTGTATTTTGAAGTTTTACATACATACACATATGCACTTTTCCCAGAAAATGTTTTTTTTCTAATTTATATTTGCATAGATTGTGTAAAATTCCCATAAGATCCCTAGATTATAACCCCCATTTGAGGGAAATACTAAATTATTAACATTCTTTGCTCATAATGCTAAAAACATGAGTTTCATATAGTAAGCACTTAATTCATATTTGGTGAAATCAGTGCAAAGTACTTTAAGAGAGTTGAATTTGCTATACTCTAACACCTGCTGGATTGGTACCTACCGTTACTCTGATCAACAAAGAATCAATATATATTGAAAGATAAAGTGTTCATAATAAGGCAAAAATATGAAAATTATGACATATTTATTATTGTTAAAATAAGCTAGTTTTATGGTGCATAGAAATAGATACAAATGCCAAAGAATTTCCTAAGTGTCAAATTGATTAGCAAGTCAGCTCTTTTGTGCTTGGCATAGAGGAAGTACTCCATCAACTCTTTTTTAAAAACATTTTTTAACATTTATTAATTTTTGAGAGACAGAGAGAGACAGTGTGGTCAGGGGAGGGGCAGAGAGAGACAGAGACACAGAATCTGAAGCAGGCTCCAGACTCAGAGCTGTCAGCACAGAGCCCGATGCGGGGCCCGAACCCACAAACCGTGAGATCATGACCTGAGCCAAAATCATATGCTTAACCAACTGAGCCACCCAGGTGCCCCAGTACTCCATAAACTCTTGCTGAATGAACAGTTTGCTATCCATGTGTTGACATATGCTTTTTATATGAAAAATCAAAACTATGGAAACTAGGCAATAGATCAGTTAGTAATGCTGATTGATCCAAATAGTAAATACCTTAAAAATTATTTTTACTAGTGTACCTGGGTGGCTCAGTTGGTTGAGCGTCTGACTCTTGGTTTTGGCTCAGGTTGTGATCTTGTAGTTCATGGGATTGAGCCCCTCATCGAACTCCACACTGACAGTGCAGATCCTGCTTCAGATTATCTCAATTCCTCTCTCTCTGCCCCTCTGCAATCTGTACTCATGCTGTCTCTCAAAATAAATAAACTGAATTTTTTTACCTACTTCAATGGCTAAAATGAGGGTAAGTTTTATCAGGTTCTAATGTTATTATTATGTTAATCTTTCTTTTAGTGCATTCTGACTCAAGTTTGGAGAAATGCCCCCAAAACCCTGTTGAAAACCACAAGTTCTCACTTTTCTATTATACATTGTAGTAGGTTTGTATTAGGTCTTGTTAGTGTCCCTGCCACATCTCCTGTTAATAGCTCACTGCTACTCCTTCTCTGAGAAATTGCCCTTGTCTAAACAAGAGCCACCTTGCCCCAGAGGTTACATTCACTCCTCTCTGGGCAGCCAGCAGCCATTGACTACCTAAGTGGGGTACAAAAGGCTGCCCTTGCCTCAGTGTGGGACAAACTTAGCACAGTTCACACTCCAGAGCTCCCAGTGTAATTAAAGTGAAACTAGACTCCAGCAAGGATCACATCCTTGCTTCGTTCATTTTCTCTTCTCCTAAGACTACACCCTTGATAAATTACTTTCACTAGAATTTCACATGTTCCAAGTTCTATTTTTAGGGATCTCAACCTAACACAGTTGATACAAGGGATGGTCTTAGGAAGAGGACTAAATAGGGGATCTTGGAGATTGATAACTCATCAGCGTGATGGCCTGATGGCAATGGGATGCCTATAGGGAGTAGTAGATGGAGTATTGATAGTCGCTGGATTATTTAGAAACCTGATAGCTAAGATTTTTATCTGAAGTGACTGGAAGGAGATACATGTAGAAGAAGATCACTAGCTGGTGTAAAGTCTCTGGCATTTGATGGTTATGGGAAAATAGAAATGATAAGGCATAGAAACGGGTGACTTAGGGCTATTAATTCATGAATGAGAGAATCATGGCAGAGGCAGAATGAATAATCAGCAACTTAAAGCATTTAATGAAACACTTTTTCCTGCAGTTAAAGAGCAGACAGAGCTAAAGACCAGGCAAAGGACTTAAAAGTGGTAAAACTTCAGAGAAAGTGAATCTTCAGTCTAAGAAGATCTACTATGCTAAAATCAGGGCTCTGATAGAGAAGAACTGGAATCCTGAGACTTATGATAGAAATATACAAGTAGATGCCCTTAAGACCCTTAAATCTCCCAGTTGCCCTGAGCACTTAGGCCTGAAACCAGTCCTCCTTTTTAAAATGTACACCTTTCTCCTCCTTGCTTGAGAAGTGTACAGCAGCCTCAAATAAAGCACACCTTACAAGGAGAATGCTTGCCATACTTAGGTTTATTTTTACCTTTATTCTTGGCTATCAGATACAGAAGTAATATCAAATATTAGTATAATTCAGTGGGGAAATGCTGGATCTCCTGAGGGAGAAGAGGGATGTTATACAAAAAATGCTTCAGGATATATCCTACATATAAGAGTGGATCCAGAGGGATCTAGGGGGCTATAAAACTGGATTAGGGAGATAATAGGATACACTCCCATTGCACAAGATTTAACATTCTGCATAGGCCCTGAGAGAAGTTCAGAAAAGAGATGGTGATTATTGGGGAATCTGGATGACTCAGTCAGTTAAGCCTTCAACTCTTGATATCAGTCAGGTGGTAATCTCATGGTAGTGAGATAGAGCCCACGTTGGACTCTGTGCTGAGTGTATTTATAGCCTATTTGAGATTATCTCTCTCTTCTTTTCTCTCTATTCCTACCCCTTGCCCAAAATAAATAAATAAACATAAAAAAGGAGGGATGGTATTTACTAATTATGAAAACATGCATGAAATGCTGTGGCAAACTGCTAAGTAAAGAAACAAATTCACAGAGAAGTGGGAATACATATATAAGACTGGAAGAGGGGTGCCTGGGTGTCTCAGTCAGTTAAGCGTCCAACTTTGGCTCAGGTCATGATCTTGCAGTTCATAAGTTCAAGCCCTGCATTGGGCTCTGTGCTGACAGCTCAGAGCCTGGAGCCTGCTTCAAGTTCTGTGCCTCCCAAGGAGTGCTGATGATAGGGGTACATGTACCCCAATGTTCATGGCAGCACTCTCAACAATAACCAAAACATGGAAAGAGCCTAAGTGTCCATCAACTGACAAATGGATCAAGAAGATGTGGTTTATCTATAGAATGGAATACTACATGGCAATGAGAAAGAATGAAATCTGGCCATTTGTCAATGTGGATGGAACTTGAGGGTGTTATGCTGAGCGAAATAAGTTAGGCAGAGAAGGACAGATACCATATGTTTGCACATATAGGTGGATTAGGAGAAACTTAAAGGAGGACCATGGGGGAGGAGAAGGGGAAAAATAGTTGGGGAGAGGGAGGGAGGCAAACCATGAGAGCTGAGAACAAACTGAGGGCTGATGGGGGTGGGGAAGTGGGGAAGGGGGTGATGGGCATGGAGGAGGGCACTTATTGGGATGAGCACTGGGTGTTATATGGAAACCAACGTGACAATAAACTATTTAAGATAAAAAAAAAGTTCTGTGTCTCCCTCTTTCTCCACCCCTCCCCTCCCCAAAAAATAAATAAGCATTAAAAAAAAAAAAAAAAAAAAGACTGGAAGACCTACAGTTAACTACCCCTCTGGAGGGCCAGAGTGCCCTTTGTACACCAACGTGATTGCATGATTAAGAAATGCAGTGATGAGGGAGCAACATATTTGCTGAGAAATCCAATTATTGTTGTCCTCTGTCAGGCTGTAATCAATATAGGAGTAACATTTCAGGACTGTCCTCCATGGTAGTAATAAGACCATAGGAGCCTAGAATAGCAGAGACCAGGTGGCAGCACTTAACCAGCAGAAGCAATGTGGGCATAATGACTGTAATAGGCAATGAGAATGGCAACAGAGAGCATGGCCCATAGTGATCTACAAAGATGGTTAATAGAATATAATGACTTCGTTCTTTTTAATACTCATCAAAAAGAATCAGAGCAGTTTGTAATCAGATTGGAAAGACAACAGTCTCCTTTCCCTGGGGCTGTATAAATTGTCTTGCCCTCTTTTACAATCTGAAGCAACTTGATTGGACATTCCAGAGAACATTACAATAGCCCATTGTATCAATGACACCATGTCAATTAAACCTCTTAAGCATGAAGGAGGAAATACACTAGGTTTTTTGAAAGGACACAATTATTCCAGATGGTAGGACATAAACGCTACCAAGGTACCTGATACGTCAATGACATTTTTAGGGGTGCAGTAATATCAGACATATTGAGGTATCCCTTCCAAAGTACTGGCAACTTTCAGCTTGTCCCTTCTACTACCAAGAAAGACACACAGTATTTGGCAGCCTTCCCTGAATTCTGGAAGAACACATTTCACACATGGGAATCCTGCTCTGATCTTGTTGTTGAGTTGCATGGAATGTTGCCAGTTTTGAGCAAAGAGTGAGAGAGAATTGTGCAGTAGATCCAGACTTTGCAAAGCAGATTTGCCACTTGAGCAATGTGACCCATAAGCCAGAAAAACCCAAATGACTGGAGATATATATAATCAAGGTATATGCCTGATTAAGCCTCTGGTACCCTTCAAAAGTGGAATCACAGGATGGATTCTTCAGATTTTGGAAAGAGGTCATGCCATCAGCAGCAGAGATCTACAAAGTATTAGGAAAACAGGTCCTTGTATGCTACTGGGCCCTGGTAGAAACTGAGCATTTAAATATGGGACATCCAGTGACCATGCAAGTAGAGCTGTCTACCATGTGCTGACTACAGTCAGACACCAAAAGTGACAAGTTCAGGAGGGGCCAGCAGAAATTCATCAAAAAATGGAGATGGTATATCTGAAATTAGGCTCAACCAGATTCCTTTGATGCCTCATTCCTTAAGGAGGCTAGCCTGCCTTAGAAACCAGGTTTAGAAATGGTCACATTTCCAGCTAAGTTAGACAATTGCTTATGGGTTTGCCTTTCCTGCCTACAGTGTCTTGGCTACCACCTCTATCTGAAGACTTAAAGAACATGAGATCCTGCATATTAATACTTCAGACCAAGGGCCCACTTTATGGCAGTGGAGTATAACAATGGGCCACAATCTTTGGATCTATCTCTCCTAGCACATACCACACCATCCGGAAGCTGCCAGCCTAATAACACATTGGAATAACCTCTTAAAACTGCAGCTTATAAAACCCTGTGAGGATGGGGTGCCATTCTCCAGAATACACTTTAAATCAATGGCCATTATACATACAGTGCCATGTCCCTGATAGTGGAATGCATTGGTCTGGAAACCAAGAGGTGAAAATAAGGTGCCTCTGTTTATTATAAGCTTCAGTGACCCACTTTGGAAATTTGGGCATCTAGTCCCTACTACCATCAGTCCTGGGCCCAGAGGCAAGATGTTTCCACCAGAGAATACAATAAGAATGTGGTTTAATTTAAGCTATGGTTGTCTCATTTATTTTGGTCTCCTCCTGTCAGCAGACCAGCAAGAACAAAAAGGCATATTTGACCCCAGTCATCATGAGGAGGTAGGATAGGGGGAGCAACAGAAGTATGTCTGGCATGCAGGTGATCCACTGGAGCATGTGTTAGTATTCTTGCATCCTGTATATACAAATGGATGGTATAGAACCATACCATGAAGAGGGCATGGCATCCAGGAGCCACATCCATCCACAGTGAGGCTCTGAATCACACCACCAGCCAACCCATCTGGCCCAGTAAAAATGCTCGTTGAGGATGTGGGAAGTCACCCATCCTAGATGGGTAGGATAGATGATCAGCATTTGAGGGGCCTTTCCACTCTTGTAGATTTTCCCAGATTATGACCAATCAGAATCCTGGATAAGCTGTGTCTGGATAATGTGAACTTAATGTGAGAAGTGGGTGTAAGCAGTACAAGAGGTAGACTTTAGTGCCTGTTGTTTTTACCCCACTAATCTTGCCTTTACCTGACAGTGCACCCGTCTTCCAGTATGTCCATCCCCCAGCAACTGTAGCATCTGCTTATAACTGCATATAGTCTTCACAGCTTTTTATTTGATCCCCTCTGGTGAATAGTAGCCACCTCTTACTTGGAAGAAGCATCTGGGATGTACCCCCGCCCCCATCTCCACCCTTGCCAGGTAACAGTCAGCAATCAGTGACTGACATGGTGGTAAAATAAACCAGCTTGCATGACACAAGACTGTGGTGTCAGTCAGCCACTGGGGTTCTATGTGAGTCAGGCTAAAGCAAGTCTCCACTAAAGAGAACACTTTTGCTTAACTGTCTTCTCATCTGTCCTTTGTGTTGTAATCCCCTTCTTAGATCCAGTTCTCAACAAACTTCTTTCAGTAGAATCCCCATTTGGGCATTGCTTCTTGTGAACTGACTGTATGAGATGCATTTATTGAAGCAAACCCAAATTAAGGAATTGAATACTGACCATATTTTTCTTTCCGAGCCTAGATGATCTTATAGTCTCCAAGCACTGAACAGTAAAAAGGATTCCACCCTTTTGTTATATATAAGAGAAACAGCAATTAAATACTCATTCCTGTCATGCACTTTAAGAATAATATGTCCAAAAGATATTTTTTTTTTGTTCTTGAGATATATGGTATCCACTTGGGCAGCTGAAACTATGTCCAGAAATTACAAAGATTAATGAACATAATTGTCAGACACCTTTACTCTCTAGATATATATAATTCAAAAAGTCTAGAAAATGGGTTTTCTAGATTACAGAGAGTTTATGGGTGAAACATTAACATTAAAATCATAACCAGTTTGGATGGGAGTCTATAAATTTTTATTTCAGATTTGCATGCTTTCTTAGACAGAGGATATTGAATATTATTTCAATAGTTCTTGATGACTCAAAGTTACTGTTATTAACAGCTATTACTGCTGGAATGTACTATCACAGCGATGCCTCTGACTCTGCTTAGATGTGCTTGGATCTGTACCAAATGAATGATAGCTTTGTTTTGAGTTCTTATGTCTGATTTTGATTGCTTTGCTAGCTCTTTCCATTACTTTACAATGTCACCTATCTCTATTGTGAGTGTACCTACTCCTGGCAATTCTTCTCTTCCTTTCAATTTGTTATTGTTAGTATTCGGAAAATAAATAATAATTATTATTATTGAATGAATACTATGTACCAGACAAATTCTAAGTGCCTTATATAATTTAGCTCATTTAATCTTTATAAACTCATTAATTGTTTGCAAATTAAGAGTAAGTTGGTTCTGCAGAACATCATGTGTGGCTTTCTCTTGTACCATGTATATAAACTTGAGTGCATGAACTTACTGACATTTATTTATATTATTGATCAGAAACTTAACTTTTGTGTCCTCCTACATTTTTAGTTATACTTTGGGTAAATAAGAGAGGTAAGATATTCAGAGAGTTCTAGCTGTGCCTATAAACATGGGAAATTATGTGACTGAGACAAAGAATGCAAGGAAGTTGGAGTATAAATCACACTCGAGTAGGTATTAGAGATTTGCTTGTGCAATGCGAGAGTGAAGGGCATTCTTTGTAAGAAATCATTTTTATGATGCTACATAGTAAATAACAAGTTTGCAAAATAAACCACTGAATAATCACAGACAAAAATAATGAAATAATTCTAATTAACTCCATTAGTTCTAAAAGGATGTCCTCTCACATGGGTCACGGTCATTCTAAAGTGGACCTCCTCTTGTTTTCACTAATTCGTACAGCTTTATCAGGAATTTTTCTTAAATTTAAACAAACAAAAACTTAATCATGTTTCTGGGAACTGTTTCTAAAGTGTAGGGTTTTGGGGTTTTTTGTACATTTAGATGTGTGCTTTAATATACGTCTCAGCATTTGCTTTTGTTCCAGTTGGAAACTGTTGTGCTACCCTGACCATCCTCCCACATCTTTGAAAACAGGAAAGAGGCCAACACAGAGTCATTGATCTTTTCTCTTCTTTTATTAGTGTTCCAGTAAAAGTAATATAGTACCACCTATATTATCCAATAAAAATCTAAGTTTCCTCTCTGGTTGAGTTCCTAACTCTTCCTCCAGGGGATGCTGGATTAGTGTCTTCTTGGCCTCCCATTAATTTAAGGCATTCTTTTCATACATGTGTATAACACTCCCTAAAGTATTATTGGTTTATAAATTACACTTGTTGTTTCGGGGCAATAAATGGAATGATGAATGCATGCTTTGTTCAGTCACCTTTTTATTCATGAAAGGCAAAACCAAATATTCTAAAAACATTTATCTACATCAGGAATAAGCTATAAACCTTTCAGAAATGCTCCAAGTAATTCGGAAAGGAACCACTAATTACTGTCATAACAAAAAGGATTCAACAGCACTAAATGCTCATGGAACCATAGAATGTCAGAGATGAAAATCAAGTCCAGCATCCTCCTTTTACCCTCCTAAAGCTTTTGAGAGGAGAAATGATTTACACAGTTGTCCAAATAGTCATTCATGGCATCAATCCTAGGTTCCATGTGACCTGACTTTAAATTCATTGCGGCTTCATGGGGTCATAGGTGTAGGGGTAGGAGCTAGAGTAATGATACAGACCATTTTATTCTCTTCTGAGTTTATTCTCTGTGCAGATGTCTGTTTGTTAGAATGGATCAGAACCTCAAAAGACAAGCGACTCTAAAGACACAACTCTATTTAGAGCAAAAATACATTTTAAAGGTTCCAAGTTTGGGGGCATCTGGGTGGCTCAGCCGGTTAAGCGTCCAACTTCAGCTCAGGTCATGATCTCATGGTTTGTGAGCTCGAGTCCCGCATTGGGCTGTCAGCACAGGGCCTGCTTCAGACCATTTGTCTTCTTTTCCCTCTGCCCCTCTCCGACTCAATCTCTCTCTGTCCATCTCTCTGTCTCTCTCTGTGTCTCTCAAAAATAAATGAACATTAGCATTTTTTAGGGTTCCAATTTTGTAAGAATGTCCTGCAAATTATTTCATTTAATGAAACATGTCAATTTACCCAGTGATATAACTAAGCATTCTGTGGCTTCCATCAGAAATGGTTTAAAGTTAGGGGTGGGAAGAGAAGAGATGGCTCTTTATGCAATGTAAGAAGAAAGGCTACCTTCTCAAAGCTGAATTCCAAAATATATATTTTAGATCTCTACCAATCTATCTACACAAATACTAGCATATCACTTTCTCATTTTATTTTGAAAAAAAAAAAAGTCAAGAAGGGTAATCCTTTTATATTCTCATAGGCATAGAATTTCCTATGTTTGAACAATGTAATGCATATTTTATATAAATTAATATCCATTGAAAAAGGTGGCTAATGTCACAAGTCTGTCAACATTTGGCTCTGTTAAGTCTGCCACAACACACTATCATTTTCCTATTTTTTTTTTACCTTGGACCAACAGTTATCTGTCCTTTTTTAAAAAACTTTTTATTGAAGTAATTTCAAACCTACAAAGAGTATACAGAGAGGTTGCAAGAATAGTACTCTTCACCTAGGTTTCCCAACTGGTAATTTTTAAAAATTATTTTCTTTATATATATATATATGTGTGTACATATATATATACACATATATGTATGTATACACACAGTAGTCATTTTTCAACCAAGTGACAATATGTTGCGGATACAATGCTCCATCACTCACTAAATACTTAAGCGTGTATTTCTTATCAAAAGACACGTTCCTACAAATTATAATGCAAACATCTTAATTAAGAAATTAACATTCATAAAAGACAAACATTTAATATCCCCTCTCTTTTGTCTGTCTTTCCTGCTTGAATAACAGATATGTAATCCCCCTTGTATAACACCTAAGAGATTTTAAAAGTCTAACTTATGAACCTGTATGTATATCCCATTAGCATATAATCTTTTTGAAGATAGAATCTAAGTTAATCTTATTAACTATCATACCTATAGGCTCAATAAATATTTTTAATGAATCAATGGCACTTTCAAAAATGGTTGCATTTAATATGAGGCTAGGAAGGATAGTCGATTGATGGATGATGAAATGAAGATTGAAAACACAAGAACAAATTAATAAGATGATATTTATCAAGTAAAAATGGCAATCTGGACAGCAAACATGGGTTTTAGGAAACTTAACAATTTACATTAAATGGGTTTTGTGGATTTTTTTGATTGATGCTTATTCTGTATGCCAGAAAGCAGAAGTACTCTCAGGTTACATCTGATTAAGAATTAATGGACTTGATTAGTCCACTCACTGCTTATTTTATTGGGCTGAGCATATCTGGAACATGATACTCAACTGACATTTCCATTGTGTAGGCAGGATGGGAACTGACAAATCAGAGGGACAGACAGAATGGCATGATTGGTTGACGCCATGGTGGGGTGGAGGAATCCAGGATGTAGAATGTAGAGTACTGGAGCTTCAGCATGACTGCTCTGAAGAATCTGAGCAATACTATTAGATAGATAGATAGATAGATAGATAGATAGATAGATAGATAAAGTTTGACTTCAAAAGCCAAGCAAGAATCAGCACAATATAATGTTGACTATAAACAGAGATACTAAGAATCAGAATGATCTACTTGATGAGATATCAGTGGAAGAATTCCACAGGGTGGAAGAAGACTGATCTGCAGTCACCATAGCAACAGAGGAAAGTCTAGATAGGGTAGTGCAATCCCATCTTGTTACTTCTTTTTCACATGTAATAGATGGCATCAAGGCTCTGTAGTGTTGTCCAAGCAGTGTGGTCCAGTTTTGTGTGTTCTATTCCCAGTATTTTGTTTTCTCTCTGAGATCTCATGAAGGTTCCTCTTGAGCAGCCACTGTCTACCCTAGTCTCTCCACTCCCTTTTCAGTAAAGTTATATGCAGTGTATCCATAGGATAGGTATAACTGAATCATCAAATTTGTACATTTCCAATTAAGATGGCATTCTTTGTTTCAAAATATTGGTTTAATGGACTATCAGTAAGTCAGGGAGGAGAATGAACATTTACTGGGTAGCCTTCATGTGCCAAGGAATTTAAAGTGCTTTACATATACATTTGCTGATCTTAATTGTTGATCTTAATTTTAAAGATGAGGATCAGAATCAAATATGTCACATTCTTTTTGTCCTAACCTCAAATGATCCATCAAGAAGATATTATTTTGGGGGCACCTGGGTAGCTCAGTCGGTTGAGTGTCCAACTTTGGCTCAGGTCATGATTTCATGGTTCGTGAGTGTAAGCACAGCATCAGGCTCACTGCTGTTAGCACAGAGCCTGCTTCAGATCCTCTGTCCCCCTTTCTCTCTGCCCCTCTCCCACTGGCACTCTCTATCTCAAAAATAAATAGATGATAGATAGATAGATAGATAGATAGATAGATGATAGATAGATAGATAGATAGATAGATAGATAGATAGATAGATAAAATGAAGACATTATTTTTCTCATTTTATAGAAGTAGGGGTGAGACTCAGAAGTTAATTTCCCTGACAAAGACTGACAGATAATACAAGATTTGAAAGTTTCCCACTTCTAAAGACAAAGATTAAAACAGAGAGTTTTCCAGATAACATATATTGAAGTATGCTTATAAATGTCTCTCAATTATTTTCCTATGGTGCCCATGTTTCTACTGTTAGCACTTAATTTATTTAAGTTAAGACAAAATATTTCTTAATAGCATACAAATGTCCCCAAGAGGCTCTGTATATTGTGTTTTTTTAAAAAAAAAATTTGAGATTAAAGTTAAAAAAAAAAAAGAAAGAGAAATATAGAGTGCACACCTAAAGTCTGGCAAGGATGGGCACTGAATGTGGATACCCAGAAGAGCAGTTCAGCATGAAATTGGGGGTACACCAGTGATTCCAAAATAAAGGAGTAAGAAAGTACTAAAGGTGAATCCCCATCCTTTGCAGTTGCTAAAAAGGAGTCTTTACAGGACTGTGCACTGACTGAGGCTCCATAAAGTTCTTTTTGATGGTGATGATATTGAAAAATATGATTTAACTTCTTGCATGTATCTTTAAAGGTGAAAACACATTAATAAATTGAAAGTTTCATGAATAAAACTGTCTTTGGAATTACCTGCCTTATTTGTGTGAATACACTCAGTGAATTTACGATGATTAATGGTAATACGATGAACACCAAAGCACATAATAATGATTTGCTACTTATTATAAAACATCGCCAATATTTTGTACACCCAAGCAGCACAACACAAAGAAATTCAATGAAACCTTTTTAAACAAGCCATGGGGAAAGGGAAGAGCAAATCAAGCCACATATACTATCTCTAGGGACAGAGGCCTCTCTTCTATCATAAATTGATTGCTCTGGCACCCATGAAAGGCAGCAGGGGCAGTTAGAGGACTGCATAGAGACATGTCTCTACATAGAAAGTAGAGACAGAAGTCTGCTTCAAAGGAATGTATTGTTTCTCAACCTTGAGAGTGCAAACACAACACTTCCTTCAAATTCATAGCTTGTACATTCTGGATACCTGAAGATAATATGCAAAAAAAAAAAAAAGAGAGAGAGAGAGAGAGAGAGGAAACCCTTATACCTTCAGAATAATTTGAAGATGCGGAATACACTAATTTCAAAATAACTGTAAAATTTTTAATGCACCAAATCTCAGCCGGCAATCTCTCACATTCACTTCATTCTGCAAGGCTTTGTGGCAAGCCAGTGTCGGCCAAGAAAAACTGTGGGAATGAGAACAGAGGAGAATTACTCACGGGAATAACGTTGACATAAAAGCACTGCAAGAAAGCTTAAGTTACCACGTTATATCTAAAAGTATTAAACATTTAAAAAAGTGTCTTGATAGATCAGAGCACAGTCTAAATCTATAAGAAAGGAACTTAAAAATGCATATGACTTGAAGTAACAGTCTTCAAAATACATAATTTCTGGAGGACACAAAAATAAAATGGAAGGGAGAGGAGTTTAAAGTAAGTGGTAAAGGTCAAAGAGATTGTTTCCTGCTTTCTCCTCTAGGTTTTTTTTTTTTTTAATGTTTTATTTATTTCTGAGAGAGAATGAGAGACACAGCATGAGCAGGGGAGGGTCAGAGAGAGAGGGAGATACAGAATCTGAAACAGGCTCCAGGCTCTGAGCTAGCTGTCAGCACAGAGCCCGAAGCGGAGATCGAACCCACGAACAGAGAGATCATGACCTAAGCAAAAGTTGGAAGCCTAACCGACTGAGCCACCCAGGCACCCCAACTCCTCTAGGGTTTTGATGGTTTCCTGTCTCACATTCAGGTCTTTTATCCATTTTGAGTTTATTTTTGTGTATTGTGTGAGAAAGTGATCTAGTTTCATTCTTCTGCATGTTGCTGTCCAGTTTTCCCAGCACCATCTGTTAAAGAGGCTGTCTTTTTTCCATTGGATACTCTTTCCCACTTTGTCAAAAATTAGTTGGCCGTACATTTGTGGGTCCAGTTCTGAGTTCTCTGTTCTATTCCATTGGTCTGTGTCTGTTTTTGTTCCAATACCATACTGTCTTGATTACAGCTTTGTAGTAGAAGCTAAAGTCTGGGATCATGATGCCTCCCATTTTGGTTTTCTTCTTCAATATTACTTTGGCTATTCAGAGTCTTTTGTGGTTCCATACAAATTTTAGGATAGTTTGTTCTAGCTTTGGGAAGAATGCTGGTGAAAACTGCAGCAATTTCTTACTTGACACATCTCCAAAGGAAAGGGAATCAAGAGCAAAAATGAACTATTGAGACCTCATCAAGATAAAAAGCTTCTGCACGGCAAAGGAAACAATCAGTAAAACTAATAGGCAACTGATGGATGTGGAAAAGATAGTTGCAAATGACATATCAAATAAAGGGCTAGTATCCAAAATCTATTAGGAACTCCCCTAACTCCACACCCAAAAAACGAATAATCCAGTGAAGAAATGGGCAGAAGACATGAACAGACACTTCTCCAAAGAGGACATCCAGATGGCCAACAGATACATGAAACGATGCTCAGCGTCCCTTCTCATTAGGGAAACGCAGATCAAAACCATACTGAAATATGACCTCACGCCAGTCAGAGTGGCTAAAATGAACAAATCAGGAGACTCTAGATGCTGGCAAGGTTGTGGAGAAACAGGCACCCTCCTACACAGTTGGTGGGAATGTAAACTGGTGCAGCCCCTCTGGAAAACAGTGCGGAGGTTCCTCAAAAAATTAACAATAGAACTCCACTATGACCCAGCAATAGCACTGCTAGGAATTTACCCAAGAGATACAGGAGTGCTGATGCCTAGGGGCACATGTACCTCAATGTTCATAGCAGCACTTTCAATAATAGCCAAAACATGGAAAGAGCCTAAGTGTCCATCAACAGATGAATGGATCAATAAGATGGGGTATATTTATACAATGGAATACTACATGGCAGCGAGAAAGAATGAAATGTGGCCATTTGTAGCAACATGAATGGAACTTGAGGGTGTTATGCTGAGTGAAATAAGTCAGAGAAAGACAGATACCATATGTTTTCACTTATAGGAGGATTAGGAGAAATTTAACAGAGGACCATGGAGGAGGAGAAGGGAAAAAATAGTTGGGGAGAGGGAGGGAGGCAAACCATGAGAGACTCCTGAATACTGAGAACAAAGTGAGGACTGATGGCAGTGGGGAAGTGGGGAAGGGAGGTGATGGGTGTGGAGGAGGGCACTTTTGGGGATGAGCACTGGGTGTTATATGTAAACCCTCTTGACAATAAACTATGAAAGAAAAAAAGTAAGTGGTAAAGGGTAAAATATGAAGAAAAAAAGGAAATTCAATGTCCCATAATACTAAGAGAGCCAAAAAAAAAAAAAATATCGGAGGAAACACATATCACTCCCCTGCCCCCACACACATACACATACACAGGAATCCATTAAAGATAGACTTTGCTACAGTGAAAAAAAGAGATCACCATCAAACATCATATAAGAAATTCTCTAAGCAATTTTTATATCAACAAATGAACAGAAAAACACTGATAAGCTTATGCAGAAGTATTATTATTTTAAAAATCAGAAAATGAGGTTCAGTATACCTCAAGAGATGATATTCTCCATGGACAAACAACTATATGTTAGAAGATACTGTAAGACAACATTCACACTAAGTAAAATATACCCAAGTAATAGGAAAATCAATTTGAATTAGAAATTCAAGTTAAAGATGAGAAATTGGCAAAAAAATAAAAAAAGTGAGAAAAAGAATTGAAAGAAATTGATTAATCTCAGAAGAAGAAATGGAAGGAAAAATTTAACCCAGAAATAAAGACTAATTTATAAGATGACCCAGCACTGAGGATTAAAACAATAATTAATGAGTCATTGAAGAACCAAGGAAACACCCAAAAGAATGTAAATGAAATTAAGAAAAGAAGTATAGAAAGTCCAGAGGAAAGTGATAAAATTTAAGGACAGGCAAAGAAGGATAATGTTCACATGTTTGGAGTCCCTAGAGATAACAAAACAATGTAACAGTACTAATATTTAAATGCATTGAGGGGGCGCCTTGGTGGCTTAGTCGGTTAAGCGTCCGACTTTCACTTAGGTCATGGTCTCGCGGTTCATGGGTTCAGGCCCCGCGTCGGGCTCTGTGCTGACTGCCAGCTCAGAGCCTGGAGCCTGTTTCAGAGTCTGTGTCTCCCTCTCTCTCTGATCCTCCCCTGCTCACGCTGTCTCTCAATCTCCTAGAGATGGATAAAAATATTTAAAAAAGAAATAAAAATAAAAATAAATGTATTATTGAGGAAAATTTTCCTTAAATAGAGGAAGACCTGAAACTATCTATGTACTGAAGGAGTGTCACAGGTACATAGGAAAATAAGCCTGAAAGGATGAATTATGAGACATCTATACTATGGAGTATTAAACAACAATAAAAAAATGAAGAAGGCTATCTTTATAAACTGATATAAAGTGAATCTAGGCTGTATTTTTAAGTGAAAAAGACAAAGTGGAAGAAAGATGTATCTGTGTCCTGTTATATTACATGAACTGTATGAAAATCTTCGTGTACCTAATTCTTATGCAAAAAATGAAAGATAAAAAATAAGCCAGATTAAAAAGATCCATTACCTTTAGAGTATGTGGGGAAACAGGGTTGGCATAAAGAATAAATGGGATTAGTGTACAAGGGATGAGAAGCTAGTGATGCCTCTTGGGTACATTTTTGTATCATTTTGATATTTAGAACAATGTTAATGTTTCACGTAGTCAAGAAAATAATTAAATGATCAAGCAGGGTTTGAGGGAATTCAAAATGGACCATAAACTGTGAAAAGGAATCTAACTTTATTTTAAGTAAGCAGACCATAATGAAGGGGAGTGGGATAAAAAGAACTAACATAAATGATTTGGGAAAAAAGTATTTAGATATATAGTGTAATGCTTAAGACTAAAAGAACTGTACACACACATTATTCTCTAGTTAGTAAGTTAGTTTTTCACAGTGGTATGGGCTAAAACTTTTTTCGGGGGGTGGTAAATTTTTTGAAAGTAATTTACATGCATTAAAAGAATGGAAACATATGTAAATACATTTATGTGGCTACTGAGAGCCAGGTTTTTGACTGTTGGAAAATGAATTACAAAGAAGTAGAGAAAGAAAACTAGAATGAATCCTCTGGTGTTTGATTGGTATTGGATATATGAAATAAGAAATAATGGTTTTCAATACATATGCAAATAGATGGCTATAAAAATATAGATGTGTATGTATGTATGTGTGATACATATATAACCAAGCTCTGTTCGTTAACAGAACTTAGAACCAATGATACTCAAGTACAATGAACACAGCTAATGTCCATATTTTGGTTTCTAATTATAATTCCCTACTAAAACAAAACAGAGTTCCTTGGAGAAGTGGCTAATTCAAGGGCTGGTAAGGAGAATAGAAATAGATGCAAAAACTAAAGAAGTGCTCAAAAATGGTGAGGATGTTTTTAAAAGACACAGGAGCAACTCACGGGAACTTTCAACGGCCAAAATATGACAGTGTGAGCCCTCCAAAAGAGATAATGAATGTAATGGGTTATATATATTCTTCAAAATAAAATAAATATTCCTTTCTTTTTCTGAGAGAATGAGAGAGAGCACATGTGGGAGAGAGGGGCAAGGGAGAGACAGAGAATCTTAAGCAGGCTTTGCACTCAGTGTGGAACCCAACACACAGCTTGATCTCATGGCTGTGAGATCATGACCTGAGCCAAAATCAAGAGTCCACACAGGCATCCCTAAAATAAATATTCTTGACTCCATACTGATGTAAATAAAAAATTGAATAAGTTTTTTTAAAAAATGAGGGAGATGGAACAGTTCTTCCTTGTAGTACAATGGCAGTTAATAAACATATCAGGAATAATATCAACAGAAAATTAACATATAGCAAACATCAAATCATCCTTGTTTTTGGTAGGAACTGATGTTAAAAATCAGAGCAAAGTATGATGAAAAATATCATATTTTTATAGTTTCAATGTATCTCCCAAAGAGAAACTTATTAGGGGGCAAAGGTAACTCTATTTTGGAAAAATCTGGCCATTATCTTAACCAGGTGATCAAAATCAACATCACTCAAAATCAGACAAGTGGAGATAATGTGTCTGAAGGAGTGATGCATGAGCAGGACACAGGATCTTTTCGACTATTCACGCCACAAACACAGAGTCTGATTTTAGGCATAAGGAAACATAGGATAAATCCAGATATAGAGGGCACCCTACAAAATAACTATAAAATAACTATGTATTTTTGAAAAAATACAAATCTGTAAAGGTCTAAGACTGAGGAACTAGATCGAAAGATACTAAGGAGCTATGACAGATAAATGCAATGTGTCACCTTGGATAAAACCCAAAACATAAAAAAGAACATGTAGGGAGACAATTGGTAAAATTTGAATAAGATCTGAAGATTAGCTAATAGTATGGAATCAATGCCCATTTCCTGATGTTGATCATTGAACTATGGCTGTGGAAGATGTTAATGTTTAGGAAAGCTAGGTGCAGGGCACACAGGAATTCTTTGTACTAATTTTACAACATTTTTTGTGGGTCTGGTATAATTTTTAAATTAAAAAGTTAAAAAAGATTAAATTAGTAGCTGCTGGAGATATGTTTTATATTGGTTATCTGCAACAATCACCTTCCACCTAGAAACTGGGTCCTAGAGAAAATTATAAAACCACTCTGTCAGACTCAAGTTTGGTGCATGAAAGAAACAGCAAGTCAGATGGTGTCATTGAAATATGCCCTCTGTTATAGTCTTGAAGTATCAGAATAGTTTGAAGTAGATAAACCTGGGAGATATAGCTTTAATTAAGTGATCAGATTCAACATCACCAGGGATGAGGGAAAAAATGGCATGTGCCTCCTGGTATTGATGCATTGAGAAAGACAACAGCATCGTGTGTGTGTGTGTGTGTGTGTGTGTGTGTGTGTGTGTGTGTGTTCTTGCCAAAATTGTATACCCTAAATCTAATCATGATGAAATATCAGAACATTCCAAATAGAAGCACATTCTACAAAATAGCTTGCCTATTCTTTTAAAAGCTAAGACAAATGGCAGACCAAGGAACTTTTCCATATTAAAAAAAAAAAAAGAAAGAAAGAAAAGAAAAGAAAAGAAGAGTGCCTAGGTGGCTCATTTAGTTGAGTGTCCAAGTCTTGATTTCAGCTTAGATCATGATCCCAAGGTCATGGAATCAAATCCCCAGTCAGGCTTTCCACTGAGCTGAGCATGGAGCCTGTTTGGGATTCTCTCTCTCTCTCTCTCTCTCTCTCTCTTTCTCTCTCTCAAATAGAAATAAAATTTAAAAAGGAAGTTATGACAACTAAATGCAATGTGTGATCCTTAATTAGATTTCAGACTAAATTTTAAGCATTGCTATTAACATTACTGGAACAAATGGCAAAATGTGAATGTCTATAAATTGGATAATAGTATTGTAACAACTTTAAATTTCTAATTTGGATCACTGTTCTTAGAAGTATACACAGAAGCATTTGGAGTTGAGGGGTATCCTATCTACAACTTACCCTCAAATAGTTCAGTAAAAGTGATGATGATTAATAATAGTGTTAAGAACACTATATATATATATATATAGATATATAGATATAGAAAGAAAATGATAGAGAGTGTGGAAAAAATTTAATGTTGGGGCAGAATGGTATACTGTATTTTTGTTGAAGTTACCATTCTTTTCAGTGGGTCTGAAACTATTTTATTTATTTTTTCTTTTTTAAGTGTATTTATTTATTTTGAAAGAGACAGAGAGAGAGAGTGGGGGGAAGGGACGGACCGAGAGGGAGACAGAGAATCCAAGTAGGCTCTGTGCAACCAGCACAGAGGCCAATATGGGGCTTGATTTCATGAACCATGAGATCATGACCTGAACTGAAATCAAGGGTCAGATGTTTAACCAACTGAGCCACCCAGGTGCCCTAAGTGTGAAACTATTTTAAAATAAAAATTTATCAAATAAATAAACAGACAAATAGACAAATATAGGGTGTAAGTGCTGGGAAATGAGGTTGGAGAGCAACACCTGGGTGAAAATCAGTCTCTATCACTTGCTTGTGGAATAAACTTGGGCTTCTCTATACCTCTTTTGGCTTCTCTATAAAATGAGGATAAGAACATTATCTACCCCAGGAGGTGGTTGTAAATATTAAAATAATAAGATTATGAAATAGTAAGCACTATAAAAGTGTTAGCTATTAATATTATAAAGTATACTTGTTTTAGAGGCTATGGAGCATGAGGAAAATATTCTATTGATATTTAGGGTCTAGAAGTTTTAGGCCTTGCTAACCTAGTTGCTAATCAGTTGATCACAGATGGGAAAGGGAAAGAGCTGTCCCTAAGTAACCAAAATGGACAATTGGGTGAATGGTGGTGATGCTGTTGACTAGGCAATGGGAAAAGGGGAGGAAGTGAAAGTTTTGACAGCAGAATCTCAAATTCTGCTTCGTGTGCACTAAGTTAAAATGCCTGTCAGAACTCTTGCTGGAAATATTAGGAATTGGTTGGTAAATAGGTTGAGAGCTCAAGGATACCTGTACTTGAGTTGTAATTTGAAAGTTACCAATGTGTTCTTTCCTTACAAAGCATATCTTCCCATTGGTTGCCAACTACCCAAGTCAGGGATCAGAGGTTCACCTTGTATCTCTGTAACAGTCTGTAGCTTGCCAGGTAGGAGCTCTATAATCTCACTGCAATGAAATGCCCAGGGTTCCTGCTAGGTGTGTCAGCATAGCAACTCTGGCAAATGACCAAGCACTCTGCCCTGAGGGCTAAGGAAATGTGAGGCCCTGGTCCTTCCAAGAACCTAATTAGCACCAATTCAGCTCCATCTCTCAGGCTTTCCCTAGGAGTGTGTGTGTAGCCTGCTTGGGGGATTTCCCCTGCCTTAAGAGAGAGATAAAATTTGTGTTTGTACAAATTAAAACCATTTGCAGTCCTTTCCCTTTAAGTCGGCTTTTGGTGTTGTCTCAACAAGTCCTATTGTGCCCAGGGCTGGGGCCATCAATACAGCTGATACTACCAATAAACTCGGCTCTCAGCCCAACAGCTCCAGCCCTGCTCTCCTACTCTTCATTCCTCAGTCTTTTTCCTCATTCTACTAATATTAAGTGAATGCCTTTTCTATCACACAGTATTCTACTTTAATATCAGAGGAAATATGCATATTAGTTTATGTTAGAGTACTATCTACTAACAATAAAATTTAAAAATCTTAACTGTGCAAAAAATAGGCCTTTTTATTCTATATAAAATAAAAATTAATTTAAAAATAAATCCCTCTGTTGTTTCAGGTATCCTGTAAAAGGCACTGGGGTAGAATAGATGGTGTAGGGAACAGATAGGATTTTCCAAAATACTAAGTTCATCCAGTATATATACTCCTTATTTAAAGTTGATGAGGCTTCCTAGGGCACCTGGTTGGCTCAGTTGGTTGGACATCTGACTTCAGCTCAGGTTATGATCTCACAGCTCGTAGGTTCAAGCCCTGCACTGGACTCTCTGCTAACAGCTCAGAGTCTGGAGCCTGAGTCAGATTCTGTGTCTCCCTTTCTCTCTGCCCCTTCCCTGTTTGCACTCTGTCTCTGTCTCTGTGTCTCTCTCTAAAATGAATAAACATTAAAAATATTTTTTTTAATTCAAAGTAGATGAGACTTCCTGAGACTGGTTTCTGGCATTCTTTATCTTATTTCACAATTTCGATTAAAAATCAAAGAGGGCCAAAATAGTGAAAAAGGAGGGAGAGTCAAGAGTAAGATTTGGCAAACCTTGTTTTTACCTATTCATGCAATCCTATCAGATGAAGGACATAGGAACCTTATTTTACTTCTAACTCTTATGAATATATTACTGACCTCTTAATTTGCAATTTACAAATGGCTTTGACATCTATAATATCAATGAAATCCTACAAGATGAGGATCTAAGTTGAGGTTATAAAAATTAGATTGGCTGGCATTCTAAGGTTTAAAGAGGTGAGCACAGTGATTCCCAAATTCTGTGCATTAAATTACCCGGAGCAGGTCAAAATCCACTGATGCCTATGTTCTACACCCAGAACTTATTATTTAATTGGTCAGGGGTGTTGCCAGGACATTGGAATGTCTATAAGATTCCAGATGATTCTATTGTGCAAACAAGGTTTTGAGTTTCCCAAACTTATAAAACTAGAAAGACTCTAGACGGGAATTAATTTCAGGACCTTTCATGTCTAGTTCAGTACTTTCAACATAGGTAATAGTAATGAGAAAAACCATAAAACTGATAGGAAATTCAGTAAACCAAACTTTCTCTCCTTTTCCACTAATTATATTTCATGGAGTTTAAATGTGAATGGCTACTGGTAGGTAGAAATAGGTTAGTTGTTATGGTAGATGTGGATCAGGAGGGAAGAGGTGAAAAAAGAGTGCCCATGGCCATCATCATGGACGGAGAAAACCTGAATGATGCAGTAGAACGTATCCTGTGGACCTAAGGCAGAAAGCCAAGCTACTCAGCTGATGTCAAGAATCTGATGGCAACTGTGATTGATAGGCCTACTGTCTCCCATAGAAGGAGATGAAAACTGTTTCTCATCCACCAGGAGTGAGGAGGTTATTGAATCCACCTGTGTGAAGTAGAAACCGAAGTTGGCTAAGATTTTGCACTCGTGGCAGGGATGGGTTGTGAAGCATGTCCGTGGCCATTTGCCAGGGGCATCAGCCTGTAAGAATCATCAAACAAATCACTGTGCTAATTCAGAAATATGGTGCCAATAATGTTGGACTTTTACTTTAGTGTTTCCAAAATTAACTCCTTGATAGTTAGAAAAATTTAGTCAGTGTAGTTTAGTTTCTTCTAAAATGGCATTTGAAAACAATGCTAATGCTAACTAATCGCTGAGTAGTTTTGCAATGCGTATGGGCAAAGTTAGCCCTTTCTGAAAACGAAGAATGTGAGACATATTGTTGTTTACAGGGAGAAAATTATTTATTTTATCTAAACGTGAAAACCTTTATTTTGCTTCCCAAGAAGTTATCTGGTTTAGCAAGTAACAACAAATAGAAACAGAAGAAAAAATAAACAGCTAAGAGAAAACAATGTAATGTCTGCAGCTCCACTCCTACTTTGCCATAGAACCAAATAATCATGTACATATTTTTTAAATGGAAATTTGAAGACTTCCAGAGTGTCTAGTCTGTAAGCTAAATTATGACTGGCAGTTTCTCACTCACTCTTCCAGTGTGCAGCAACTATAGCTTTATTTTTTTATATAACACAATTTAATCTCTGCTTTGAGCCTCCTAATCCACTTGATCACAAAAGACATAATCATATTCATTTCATGGCCCAAATAATTTTCCAAGGTTTAAATTTAGTCAGTTTAGGGATTTCTTCTCTTCTGCTTAGTCCCTGGGGTTTCACCTAACCCTCAGGAGCACGTATCTGCCCCAAATTTCTCAGCATTTGTCTATGTTGGGGTCCACTTGGATGAACTATCACCACACTGGGTCTTAAGGATCATATACCTTCCAATGGGTATTCCTTGAGGATTTTTTTTTTTTAAATAAACTGGGCAACTCACCGGCTGGTTCCCATGGCTTTGGTGAGCGTTGAAAATGAAAGTCTGAACTGATAGTGACTAATGATACTGCAAAGACAGCTACGAAGATGACTAAGTATGAGAGGACTGTCGATTCCCATATTCTATTGAAATCTTGGAGAATGAGTCAGAATGAAATCTTCTGACTTCAAGAAGATATTTCTCAGAAGGTAGTAGCTATAGTAGGGCTTCAAAGAAAGCATAGCCGGAGACAAAAGTAGCTCTTGGTGGGGGTTAGGATTACTTCTTACCTGGTTTCTAGACCTACTTCCATGGCCCTTTCTCCTGTGGGCTTCCTCCATCATGTTTCCCTCCCTGAATGATGTTCAGAGGAATGAAAGGTGGACATCTTTTCTTATCCATTTTTTTTGGGGGGAGGGGCTATCTTAGGAATCCTTGAATACTGGGAACCTTAGGTGCCATCTAACCAGATCTGTCCCAGATTACCCCATAGCTTAATATCATGGTGTCACAAAAACTACAGTGTAGCTCCAGCCTCCCCGAATTCCTGCAGAAAGCAGATCCTCTACTCTCAGATCCTGGGACCTGTCATGTACATTTATCACTGGACCTCAAGAAAGATCATCTGATTAATAAAAACATTCACTTTGTTTAACCCTCTTGTTTTCTCTCTAATTCATATTCTCTTTTTCAAGTCAATGGACTCATCATCAGTTCTACAGTAGGCAACACTGGCTGTCATGTCACTGTACATTCTCACAGAATATGTTAGTTTGAGTTTTTCCTCAAAAACAAGGCATTTGACCTTCAAGTGGCCTTTCTGACTAACTGATGTCTATGCCAAAAAAATAAGGCTTTGTTTCCTTCAGATCTGCCAAGGCATCCCAGTTTCTGAAATACAAATTAGTAGAAATACAAATTAGTAGAAAATGACGTAGCTGGGAATTATGGAGGAAAGATAATAAGCAGGTAAGTATCCAGTTTTTAGTCCACTGCATAATATAGTGTGACAAGTGAAAAATGTTGCCCCCTAACCAGTGCCTACCCGAAGATGATGATTATCACTAATCAGGAGCTGGGTGCTAATAGGTAGAAGAATATGCCTAGACAGAGCCACCTTAGGTTAGGTTGAGAGGCCAAGAAATAGTAGCCTACAAGCCTTTGCAGATTCAGACAAGCGTAGTGGTTATGATAACAATAAACAAGGTGAAAACAAGAGACACACAAAATTGGTTAGAGTGTAAACAGGGACCAAAAGGGGATGAAAGGCAATAAACCAGTACTGAGGTTGAAGCCACAGGGCAATCTAGAAGCCCAGGCATAAGAAATGTGAGAGCTTTTTCAGAACCTTAATGTTGAGTTACCAAACTGCATACTGGTCTTGCTTAGAGATTCTCTGCCTAGGGTCTGAATTGGTCCCAAAGTCTGATTCTGACTGAACGTACACAATATAATTTCATCTTCAAAGGGTCCACAGATTATCAAAGTATCCAATGCCAAAAATCTTGTTGTCACATGAAAATTTCCTTTTACAACTGAAAGAGTAGGCTTAAGATAGAAGCCCCTCTAGAAAGTAGAACACAATGACTTAGCAGAACACTAAGTTGTCCATGCCTAAAAACAAGGCTATTCTTAAAACAATTCTTAAACATGTTTTTAAAGGCTTTATTGAGATATAATTAACACACCACACAATTTGTCCATCTAAAGTATACAAGTCAGTGCCTTCTAGTATATTTAAAGTTGTGCAACCATCATTACATTCAATTTTAGAACGTTTTCATTACACTGAAAAAGAAACCTAATGTCCTTTAGTCATTTACCCACAGTCCTTTTATCCCCAGCCTTAGGCAGCCACTGGTCTACTTTCTTTCTCAAAGGTTTGCCTACTCTGGACATTTTAAATAAACAGTATCATATTTTATATAGTCTTCTGTGTCTGGCTTCCTTCACTTAGAATAGAATTTTTAAGTTTCATTTGTGTTATAGCATGTAGTGATACTTCATTCCTTTTAATTGTCAAACAATATTCCGTTATATGGATATACCATTTTGATTTATCCATTCATAAGAATTTTTGTCACAAAAATTCAAACATGTATGAAAGGAGAGATAATAGTGTAAGGAATAATCACAGAGCTATCACCCAACTTCAACAATTATCAACTCGTGGGGCACCTGGGTGGCTTAGTCGGTTAAGCGTCCGACTTTCGCTTAGGTCATGATCTCGCGGTTAGTGGGTTCGAGCCCCGCGTCGGGTTAGTGGGTTCGAGCCCCGCGTCGGGCTCTGTGCTGACAGCTCAGAGCCTGGAGCCTGTTTCAGTCTGTGACTCCCTCTCTCTCTGACCCTCCCCTGCTCACGCTGTCTCTCTCTCTCTCCTAGAAATAAATAAAACATTTTAAAAAAATTAAAAAAAAAAAACAAAACAATTATCAACTCATAGCTAATTTTGTTTTATTTATAGTCACTGCCATTTTCTTGTCCCAGTATCATTTTTACACAAGTTTATCCACAAATAGTTCAATATATATACATATACATAGACATATATATATAAATCGTTTTGAGAAGCAACTATAAATCATCATTGCACCTCAAATCTTCATTCTTTAATGACATCAAATGCCAGCAAGTGCTAAATTTTCTCTATTGTGTTTCTTTGCATTTGATTTATTTGAACCAGGATCCAAAGTAGGTTTCTCAGATTCCTTGACTCTGTTTTTCACCTAATTTTTTTTCTCCCTTTTTCCTTTCCTAAGAATCTATCGGTTGAAGAAACTAGGGTATTTATTTGTCCAACAGAGGTATCGTATTCTAGATTTTGAGAATTACATCCCTCTGATGTTAACATGTTTCTATTTCCCTGGTATTTCTATAAACTGATAGTTGAGGTAAAACCTTTATCAAATTCAGGTAGGATACTTTGAAAAGAATTCTTCAAAAAAGCTGTATGTATTTCTACAAGGAGGCACATAAGTTAAATTAACTTACTTAAATTAATTATATTAATTTAAACTTTGTTTTTCCTTTTTTTTTAGTTTGATGTTAAAATTGACCAGAAGTTCAGCTGTTGTCAGTCCTACCCATTAAGTATAAAATTCCCAAATATGTTAGAAATACATGATCATTATTGAATAGCCCTGATATTTTGCAGCTATTTGTTACAATAACTGAGGATATAACTGACTCTTGTGAAATATTACATCATAGCAACCAAATAGCTGGTTAGGGAGTGTTTTTCCAGGTAAAGGTATTCAAGTTAATAAATAAAAAATAAATTTTATAATCCTAGATGCAATAATGTATCTATGTAATAGTCAACTATGGCTGCTAAAATACCAGGTGAAATAGGCTGGGTGGATCTGTTGATTTCATGTGGCTATGTTACCTTTAAACAGATGGAAATAAAAAATAAACTTTTAAAAAGCATACATTTATATGAATATTTCTAATTCAAACTTAAAATCACAGGTTTTCAGTTAACTTTTTGATATTCTGTATATGTAGTCCTATTTATCAATATTCTTATGGGGTGCCTAGGTGGCTCAGTCAGTTAAGCGTCCAACTTCAGCTCAGGTCATGATCTCGTGGTTCGTGGGTTTGAGCCCCACATTGGGCTCTGTGCTGACAGCTAGCTCATAACCTGGAGCCTGTTTCAGATTCTGTGTCTCCCTTTCTTGCTGACTCTCCCCTGCTACACTGTCTCTCTCTCTCTCTCTCTCTCTCAGAAATAAACTTTTAAAAAACATTTTTTAAAAATTCTTCTATTATTTGTGTATTTTGAGTCATAATAAAAAGTTTCTGATAGAAAAAGGAAGCATTAAAGTGAGTGGGTAACTAAAAGATAGAGGTGTATATGTGGGACCAAGAAGGGGAACCAAGAGTTACTGAAGACAAATTCTGCTACTTCACAGTTTAACTAATTGCTGATACTCTTCATTCTGGGATATGAGTATTTAAAGGAATATGTGGACTAGGAATCAGAAACTTTTAACAGCCCCTATATTATTCCAGTATTAATCTCAAAATTAATAACTACTCACAGCTCATCTTGAAGCATGGTATAATTAAGAAATAGTAGCCTAACTCAAGGATAATCCAGTGTCCATCCTTACACGTTTTGACCCTTCTCAAGTTTTACCACTGAACTTTTGTAGTTGACCTAAATTACATCTATTCTGCAGTTTTACAGGATTATAGTGTGGGAGCATGTAAAGTGATAAAGTCATTGGCTTTGGGGTAATAGACCTGTACTGAGATTCTGCAATTTACTGGGTGTATTAGTTTCCTACTGTTGCTGTAGCAAATTGCCACAAACTTTGTGACTTAAAACAACACAGACTTACTATCTTTTAGTTCTGGAGGTGAAAAGTTCAAAAAAGGTCTCACAGGGCTCCAGGCAAGGTGTCAGTAGTGCTGTGATTCTTCATGGAGGCTATAGGGGAGATTTTGTTTCCTTGGCCTTTTCCAACTGCTAGGGGCTGCCAATATTTGACTTACAGCTGACTTCCATCTTTAAAGGCAGCAATGACCAATCAAGTCTTTGTCACATTGAAGCATTTTGACCATGATTTTTCTGCCTTCCTCAATTCCATTTACAGACACTTACGATTACACATAATTACATGGGAACCCAAAGTTCCCACGTGGGTAATGCACAATACTCTTTCTGTGGTAAAGTCAGCTGATTCACAACTTTTATTCCACTCTCTACCTCAATTCTCCTTTTCCATGTATCATAGTGTATTCCCAGGTTCCAGGAATTAGGAAGTAGACATTTGGGAGAGAGGCCATTATTCTGCCCATCACACTAGCTATATCCCTTTTGGGGAATATTTTTTTTTATTATGAACCTCATTCTCTTTTGTAAAATGAGCATCTGAGGCTATGTCATATCTTCCTGAATTAATGCATCCCAGTGATTCTCAAGAGGAGGAGAGAAGTGATGATCAGAACATCTGGAAAGGCTTTTTGTCGGTAAAGTGTTCCCCAGGTTATATCAATATACTACTTCTTCACTATATGCTTACTCCTCCTAAAGAATTGCTCTGAAGATTATGAGATATAATTCATAAAAATACTTGGACAAGATAAGGGCCCATCTCTATTAGTTTCTCTCTCTTTCTCTTTCCCTTTTTTTTTTTTTTTTTTACTTTGCTCCATTCTATTAATAGAGAAAGACTAATACTCAAATATCAGTGAAGAATTCCCTGGATACCATGAATCAAATAATTAAGTTTTTGCCTTAGTCCAGATTCCAGCTAGGTATTTTTAGTCTCTACTAAAGCTGTTCACATACACAGATTAGTTTTTCTAGTTTCTTTGTCAGAAGCCTGTGGATATAACCCTGGCCTCTAGACCTCAGTCTTCTATAGATCGACCTTTAAGATAAGAGGCTGAGATACCTGCCTCATCTTCAAATGTTGATGGTGACCAGCATGTGAACCCTGCCTAGGGCAGCTCTAGTCTCAAGCAATGTGCCTTTTCTTTTGACATACACCTCCTCAGCTATGTATTCCCAGTTCTCTACCTCATACCCTGCCACATAGCATATCTGCCACCAAGTCCCTGCCCAGAGACCAGAGGCAAACAGTCACACCTCTCTAAAGACTTACAAGTTGTGATAGCCTTAAAAACTTTACCTATGGTGCATTCAACAATAGCCTAGTAGTTTTTACCAGGAACCATGGTTTTTGGGGGTGTTTGTGTTTTTGCTGCAAAATGTATTACCTTCTTTATGCTTTCCTTTTTTCATGTTACTTCTTGATATGTTTTGGTCTGATTTTCAATTAGAAAATTATCTAAATCCCAGACACTAGAATTTATATACTTATTAATCATCATATTTCAGAGTTGTTCTACCATTGTTAAACGGGAGAAAGAAAAAAGAAATAGTAAAGATTGCCCAGTCTTTGATATTGTCCTTGGACCTGAGCTCTACAAAGGAGGACAAAAGCAAGAACTTGAATGATGTTAATGTATGCATTGTTGAATACATTCAGAGAATATTTACTGAGAATATACCATGTATTTTGTGACATGTTAGTCTATATTTATAAGAAAAAAAATAACAGTCCCTCCCAAGAGCTTACATGTTCTTGATGATACAATTATCCGATAATTATAAATGCATGTAAACATTTCAATAGTGGCAAATGCCATCAGAGATGTTCCATTGCATTATGGAAGTTTAATGGTAGTATGCTAGGAGCATATCTTATGGTGAGAAGAAGGTCATGGAAATTGGAAGGAAAATAAGTAAAGAGTCCAAAATATCTTTTAATTTCAGGTAGTGATAACTGCTAATGATAATTAAACAGAATGAGGGAACAGACAATAGCGGGGTGAAAGGAACTGTAGTTAGTGTGGCCAGGGAAATCCTCTTGGAGGAGGTATTTGAACAAATACATGAATATCAATCATGAAGAGTGAGCACCATAATGATATGAAGGAAAAGTGTTCCAGGCAAGGAAACAGCAAATGAGAAGACTCTGGAGTAGAGAGAGAAATGGCTTTGAGGTGAGAAAGAGCTAAGAATCTTTAAGAGAGGATAAGATCTATGATAATGTCACAAAATCAGTGAAAGCCACAAACAAGGAGTGCGCTAAGGGGAAAAGATAGAATAAACTACCCCTTTAACCCAAGATCTAATATGGAATAACACTGAATTTAATTACCATTGCCTTATTCTTTTTCAACAGGTACTCAGTTCCCATTCTTACTTTGTCTCTCATATGCTCAAAATTCTTAAAGAGCTGGACCCTGAGTTTGAGTTTCTCTGAAGATTGCTTAGGGTTAGACTCAGGTTATTTATCGTTAAAATGAGTACAAAAGAAGTGATATTATGACTTTCTCAGTGTATTATATCAGTAAGCACATGTAGATTTGTCCCATTACTGGTGTTACACTTGGTTAAAGTGATGTGTAACAAGTTTCTCATGTCTAAAATTACTATTTTTTTCTTTGTTGCTGATAAGCAACTTGATAGGACACTCTCTAAGACTAAACTATTGTTCAATAAAAATTTTCTTGCTTATATTATCATCCATTGATGACTCTTCCTCAGTCACTTATCATGATGGTTGATAAATGGTGATTTTATAACTCCATGTTTTCTCCTACGTGTATTTGTTGGCATTCTACTTTAAAGAGTAGACTTTTCTTCCCCATTGTGTATTTATTTAATTATATAACCATGGATTATTTTTATAATTTTTTTAAATTTTGATGCCCAACATAATAGATATAATTCTAAGACAACTTTAAAATTATCCTAAATGGGGTGCCTGGGTGGCTCAGTCGGTTAAGCATCCGACTTCAGCTCAGGTTATGATCTCACGGTTTGTGGTTTGAGTCCCGCATCGGGCCCTGTGCTGACAGCTAGCTCAGAGCCTGGAACCTGCTTTGGATTCTTTGTCTCCCTCTTTCTCTGACCCTCCCCTGCTCACTCTGTCTTTCTTTCTCTCTCTCTCAGAAATAAATAAAACATTTAAAAAATTAAAAAATAATTATCCTAAATCTTCTTCTCTTGAATGTGGAGACATTATGATAGAATATCATTGTCATGATTAGATTGAGTTATATGGAGGAATTCACTAAGAAAGGAAGAATATCCTCAGTAGACTTAACCTTAAAAGGAACAGAGCTCCTCCTGGCAAGAAACATTCAAAACATGAGGGGAATTTGATGTGAGAAATTCTCCTTTGTTGGAATTCAACATGGAGAAGACTAAATTACAGGTAATGTGAGCGCCTCTAGGAGCTGAAAGCAACCCCTCACCAATAGCTGGCAATGAGATGAGACCTTGAGCTGGATTTGGCCAACAACCTGAACAATCTTGGAAATGGATTTTTACGTAGAGCTACAGATATGAATGCAGACTGGCCAACACCTGAATGTGAGACCTTGAGCTGAGAACCCAGTCAATCCTGAACTTCTGCCTTACAAAACTAACACATCGCTGGTTAAGTTTTTAAGTCTGTGGTAATTTTTAACACAGAAATAGAAAACTAATATACTCAAATAGTCCCATTTTTGGCCAGGGAAAGCTCTTTCAAGCAAATTATTGTGTCCTTTAGATATACGCTGTCATTCTTGATGCATTTTCTTATTTTAAAATACAAAAACACACAAGACACACACACACACAGCACATTAAATCAATATTTAATTTATTGTTTAAACTTTTATAAATAAGTATTATACTATTATTATTTATGTGACTTCTTTTGTATTTCCAACATGACATTTTTTCAGTCATCCAAGTTACTGTACATAGATATAACTCATTTTTTCACTGCAATATATCATCCTTTTATAAAATTATGCTATAACTTCTTTTATATTGATGAATATTTAAGTCATTTTCTTTTTTATTTTGTTACGAATATCAGGACACATATTCTTCTGATCCTCATGTGACATATTTCCTATAGGCATTTATCTAGGACTACAGTTCTGGGGCAAAAGATCTGTGTAGCATGATGACTAATTGTTTACAAAAGTGCTTTTAATGCTGCACCTCATCTTTGCCATTACTTAGTGCTATCAAGCATTTTCATCTTTATAAATCATGTGGGTATAAACCGATATCTCCTTCCAGTTTAATTTGCCTTTCTCTGGGCTCTAAAGGGGTTAAGTATATGTTAATAAGTTAATTATCCATTTGTATTTCCTATTTTGTGGATGCCCTTTTAAGTCTCTTGCCTGATTTCTATTGTGTTATCTCTTCTTACTGATTTATATTATTTATATATTCAAAATTCAGTTCCTTTGTCTATTATATGTGTTACAAATCTCTTTTGTTTATTTATTTGTTTGTTTACAAATACCTTCTGTTTTTTTCTTAATTTTTAATTAATGTCTTTGTGGTATCTGTTATGGACTAACTTATGTCTAACCAAAATTCGTACATTGAGTCTCTAATCTCCAATGTGACTGTATCTGCAGATAAGACCATTAAGGAGGTAATTAAAGTTAAATGAGGTGATAAGGGTGAGACCTAATCCAATAGGACTGGTATCCATATAAGTGGAAGAGACATGAGAACTAGCTCTCTTCCTGCACACACAGAGAAAGACCACATACGAATGTAACAAGCAGGTACTATCTTCAACTGAAGGAGAGAAGTCTCATCAGAAACTGGCTGGTACCTGTGGCCTCTAGAACAATGAGAAAATAAATATGTGTTGTTTAAGTGACCAGTCTGTGGTATCTTGTATGACAGCCCAAGCTGATTTATACAGTGCCTCTCAATGAATGAACATTTTTTTCATTTAATTTAGTCAAATTCATCAATAACTTTCTTTATATTTACTAGTCTTTGGTTTTGTCTTTACTGTAATATCCATACCTCATCTCATAGACATACTCTTTTATACCTTCTCCTGAATAATTTAAATGTCACCTTTTATGTTTAAGGGTTTATTCTACCTAGAATTTCATTTTGTATAACATATATGATAAAGAGATTATGTTAGATAATATTATATAAAATATATAACCATATATGCTATTTATAGTGCATATTATATTATTGCATATAGTATATTATATACTACACACACACACATTTAATATGAACAATTGTTTCAGCCAGTTTTAGTCAACTCAGACTTCTGTAATTATATACCACAGACTGGGTGCTTAAACAACAGACATTTATTTCTCACAGTTCCAGAGGCTAGGAAGTCCAAGATCAAGGTGCCAGCAAATTTGGGTCCTAGTGAAATCACTTTTCCTGTTTGCAGATGGCCACTTTCTCACTGTATCCCCACATGGTGAAAAGAGAGAGAGAGCTCTGTCATCTCTCTCTTTTTTTTTTTTAATAAGGTCACTAATACCATCATGGGAGCCCTGATCTGCTCACCTAATCTAAACCTAATTATCTTCCAAATGCCCCACCTCCAAACATCATCAATTGCAGATTAGAGCTTCAACATATTAATTTGGGAGTGGAGACACAAACATTCAGTCTACAACACAGCCCTGTTTATTAAATAACCTATTCTTTAATCCATACTACACTTCCATAGTTAGTTCAGTTGTGTACTGTCTTGATATGTAGAAAATATTATTGTCTCAACTTGTTCTTTAGGAAAGTCTTGCTATTTTTTGTCATGTACTTTTCCATGAATTTTAGAATCAGCTTGTCAATTCCACTTAAATTCTATTAGAGTTTTGATTATAATTGCATTGGTGAACAGATCAATATAAAGAGAATGGTCACATTTTTATAGTGACTATCGATAAATATTATGTATCTCTCTTTTCATCTTGGCCTTGTATAATTTTCTCTTGAAGTCTGGCATATCTTTGGTTATATTTATTCTCAGACACCTTTATTTTTTGGAAGGTGCTATTCCAAAAAGGAATAAAGGAAAATATTTTCTTCAATTATATTTTCTGAATTATGCTGGTATATAGAAATGCCATTGATTGTATATATTGATCTTACAGCTCACAGCCACATTGCTGAACTTTCTTATTATTACTAATAACTTTTCTGTAAACGCTTTTTGGTTTTCTATGTAAACAATCATAACATCTGAAAATAATTTGTTTTGTTCATATCTTTCTGATTCTTTTGCCTTTAATATCTCTTTTCTCATCTTTGCTGGCCTAGGATATCTAGCATGATGTCTGCAAATGATGATAATGGGCTTCATCACCTTATTTGTGATTTTAAAGAAAATGCTTTAAAATATTTATTCATGTCGAAGAGTATTGTTCCTGTTTTTTGTCACCCTGTTGCTTCTCTTTATCAGGTTAAAGAAGTTTGTGATATTGTGATTTATAATAATAAATGTACATTTGATTTTTATCCCATTCCTGGCACAAAGCTCCTAAAACTCTTGGAATTTCCTATGATAAGAACAATATAGGTATCTTTTAAAGGTTAAATTAGTTAGGCAACTTTTGGATAACATCTAAGTATGGAGGCTGGTGGCCAGGAGAACCAACCATGTGATTAAAGGGTTGGAACCTTCAATTTCATCTTCCTGACCTCCCAGAGAGAAGCACTAGAAATCAAGTTCAATCACCAATGGTCAGTGAATTCATCAATCATGCCTATTAATGAAGGATCCATAAAAAAAAAAAAAAAAAGAGGGGGAGTGGTTAGAGAGGCTCCAGATTGGTGAACATGTGGAGATTTGGGGAGAGTGGCAGGCTTGGAGAGAAAATGGAAGCTCCATGCCCTTTTTCCATATCTTGCCCTCTGTGTCTTCCATCTAGCTATTCCTCAATTATATTCTTTTATAATAAACTAGTAATCTAATAAGTAAAATTTTCTTCTGAGCTCTGTGAACTACTTTAGCAAATTAATTGAAAACAAGGAAGGAGTAATGGGAGCCTCCAGTCTATAGCTGGTCAGTCGGAAGCACAGGTGACAACCTGGACTTGCAACTGGCATCTGAAAGGATAGGGAGCAGTCTTATAAGACTGAGACCTTGAGCTGTAGGATCTGGCACTATCACAGGCAGATAGTATCACAAGTGAGTTGAATTATAGGACACCCAGCTTCTTAGGATTTCTTGATGTGAGGAAAAACCCACACATCAAAATTGATGATCCAACTTAGGAAGTTCCTTATTTAAGGAACAATATAAAAAAGGAACTTACTTAAGGAACTACTTATTGTTTCTTATTTAATAAGACTTGTTATCATATATTGATATTACAGTTTACCAAATAGTTTTTCTTTATCTATCAAGATGTTCTTAGGGCTATTTTCTTTTTAATCTGTTTATGTAATAAATTACCTTAATAGACAGACTATTTACTATTAAATCAAACATGCATTTTTTTTGATAAATCCAACTTGATAAATCACTAAATTTGATTTACTAATATTTCACTTAGAGTTTCCTTGACTCTAGTAGGAATGTATTTGCTGGAAATTTCTCTTATTTTTAGTACTATATATATATATATATATATATATATTGGGACAGTTGGAATAATCTGCTTCTTAAGTACTGGTTAGTTATACCAGATGGTAGCAGTGTCCCATCCTCAGCACTCACCAGTCCCAGACACACTGATAGTATTTCTTAATTTTTATTTTATTTTTCAATGGAAGGATAGTCGATATATAATGTTATATTCATTTCAGGTGCACGGCATGATGACTGGGCAATTCTCTACATTACGCAGTGCTCACCATGGTAGGTATAGTCATCCATCACCATACAAAATTATTACAATATTACTGACTATATTCCCTATGCTTTACTTTTCATCCACATGACTTATTTATTTTATAACTGGAAGTTTGTACCTCTTAATCCCTTTCACCAACCTATTCACCCATCCTCCCACCCCTCTCCATAGATAAGTGTTTTGCTGCAAGCACTAGTGACTCTGCCTATGTACCTCCTCTGCCTATTGGATACAAGGAGGTGTATTTTTAAGACAAGGCAACAGTGCTGGAGAGTAAATGCCCTTGGGGGAAGCCCTCAACCAATAATAGAAGGATGTTAGTTTATATGTACCCCAGTTTTCTTTCTTCTTGATGGGAAAACTTGAAGGCATTGACTACATAGTTATTCAGAAGTTTCTCCTGAGATCAAGACTGAGTTGGCCACAGGCAAACCATTCACCGATGTATCTTTTATTGTATTCCTTCTCCTTTCTGCCTTCCTTTCTCATCCCTTTCAGTGATTCTTGGGATCATTTCCCAAAGACACGGTTTCACTCAAATCCTTGTCTAAAGATTAGCTCCTGAGGAATCCTAAGACAAAAAATTTAAAAATGTTAAATTTTGCTGAATAATGTAAATATCTAGGTATGTTATAGATATGTTTCTCTTCACAAGTTTTTGTTTGTTTTGTTTTGTTTTGTTTTGAGCGAGAGAGAGAGAGCATGAGTGGAGAAGTGGGCAGAGGTGGGAAAGAGTGAGAGAGACAGAGAGAGAGTCTTAAACAGGCTCTACACTCAGTTCTGGGCCCGACATGACCTGAGCCAAAATCAAGAGTTGAATGGTAAACTGGTTGAGCTACCCAGGTTCTGTCTCTTTGCAAGGATTCTTAACCATTTCAAAATGTTGACAGTTTCAATAATATTTCTCTATTTATAATCTATTTATTTTATGTATTTTTGACTTTTTTCAAAGATATGTAAGTTTTCAAATGGATTAGAATAATGTTGCTCATAATATTCTTTTCTTCACTTTTCTTTTTGGTAGGGAGGGGTGGTCTATACCCAAAGAATTTATTTATTTGTTTGTTTGCTTAATTTGAGTGTAGTTGACACACAGTGTTACATTAGTTTCAGGTGTCCAACATTCCTATTCACTTTTTAATCTCTGCTACAAATCTTATGGCTCTTTTTTCAAACTTCACACTTATTTTCCTCATCATTATTACCAGAGGTTTGTCCATTTCTTCAGTCTTTTTAATGAATTCACTTTTAGCTTTATGAATTCTCTCCTTTGTCATTATCTTATGTTATTGATTTCTTCTCTTTGTGAAAACATTTCTTTTTTAAAATTTTATTGGGGTCTATTTTGTAGGGTTTTTTCTCTAATATGTATAGTGTATTATTGAGGGTTAGCCCTTTCTCCTTTGTAAATTAAACATTTAAAACTTCCTTTGTTTCACAAGTTTTGGTATGTAGATTTTTTATTATTTTTTCTAAGCAATTTAAGTACCCACTATGCTTTCTACTAGAGATATGTGTTATTTAAAAGTTTATTTTAATGTTTATATATAGTGTTATGTCATGTTCTAGAAAGTAATCTGTATTCTCTACTTATTAAATTCAATATTGTTTGAATGTCCATTCAGTCAACTTTGGAACAGTGTTGCCCATTTATATGCTGTATTGTTATTGCTTTTTCTTTCTGCATGTTCTGATTGCTGATAAAATTTGATGTAGATTTTTTCATATCTCTTCATAGTTTTTTAACTTTTTATTTCATACATTTTAAAGCTATAGACGTAGGTACTTGCAAATTTAGAACTTTTATATCACCCTGGCAAATTGAAAAAAAAATGCCAGTGTTTATTTATTTTTGAGAGAGAAAGAGACAGAGTATGAGCAGGGGAGGGGCAGAGAGAGAGGGAGACACAGAATCCAAATCAGGCTCCAGGCTCTGAGCTGTCAGTACAGAACCCAACGTGGGGCTTGTACTCATGGACGTGAGATCATGACTTGAGCTGAAGTCAGATGTTTAACCTACTGAGCCACGAAGGCACCCCAGCAAATTGAAATCTTTATATAGTAGCACACTTTATCCATAACATTATATTCTACATGATATTGCTATTGCCAAATTAGGTGCCTTTTGGTTAGTATTTTCCCAATAAATATTTTTAAATTTTTGTCTTCTTTTCTCGGTGTTTTTATCCTAAGTAAGTCTGTTGTAAAATAGTGCATACTTGTAATTTTCATATAATCAGGCAATCTTTACCTTTAACCTGAGTGCTTAGTCCACTTATATTTATTGTTATAAGTGACACATTTGGATTTATATTCTTTGTAATACTTTCAACTTTCTATGTTTCTTTTTCCGACTTTCTTGACATTTATTTTTATTGACTTATTTTTCCTTGAGTAGTTATTATACTCTATTTCTGCTTACTTGGGGGGAAACATCAATGTATATTTAAGGTAACAAAGACAAAATTTAATACATTAAAATAAAATCTCTAGTCAGTATGAAGTAGTAGAATAGTTGCTGATGGCTTCAATGGCAGCCTACATGCATAAATTTTTGTCCCTATTTTATTTTAGTATTCTGAGGATTTTTACTGTAAAATATGATACTCAGGAATACTCATACAATAATTATAATATATTAAAATATTAAAATACAAAATATTACAATGATAAAAATTGAAACCCAATGAAAAGGAAGAAAAATCAAACTCTTCATGAAAGAAGATGTAGAAATATCTGCTAAGCCAATGAAAAAGTGTTTAACATTGTTAGCCATCAGAATTTATACACAAGAGACATTAACACACTCCTCAGAATGGCTAACATTTTTAAATGACCAAAATACCAGATATTGGTGCAGTCGCAGAGCAACTAGAATTCATAAATGTTGTTGAGAATATTCCAGTAGTTTATCATGAAACTAAATATACATCTTTCTACTCTCATTTAGTAATTTACCCTTATGTATTTACTCAAAATAAATGAAAACAAATGTTCACAAACATTCTTATATGCAAATGTTCATAACAACCTTACTCACAATAGTAAAAATTTGGAAATAGCCTAAAAGTCCATCCACAGAAGAATGGGTAAGCAAAAGGTGCCATATTCATTTAATGAAATATTACTTAGCAACAAAGAGGAACATATTACCAATACATGGAAACACATTAATCTCAAAAATAAACTGAGTGATAGAAACCTTGCAGAAAAGAATATATACTATATGTCTCTATGTATGTGAAACTCTAAAGAAGTATAAGTAATCAATGATGGAATAAAATCAGGATATAAAATCTACCTCTGGAAGATAGGGACTAGCTTTCACAGGTATATAAGGGAACATTCTGAGATTGCAATGTGTTATATTTTGATAGGGGTATATGTTGCGTGGATGTATGCTTCTGTCAAAGCTCAGTGAAATTTCATTTAAAAATTGTGGGGAGTTTTTTTGTTTTGTTTTGTGTATAAAGAAGAAGAACAGCAGCAACAAGTGGCAGACAAGAGTTGAACTCTGGTTGATCAGATGTGTGGTGGATTATCAGGACAAAGAGGGCTTATGCCTGCACCTTGGTTTGAGTCTTATTAAAGAAATAGAATGAATGGATAGAAGTATGATGGAGTATAGTGAAGTGTTTGTGACAGACATCTAGAAGTGTAATTCTTTCATCTTTGTTTTATGTTTCAAACTTGTCATAGGGTGTGGGGAGAGGATAGGAGGAGAAATTCTGGAATTAGGCTCTTAATTGCTCTTTTTACTTCTTCTCTTGCCCTCTACAACATAATCTGAACACAGAAGATTACAAAACACACAAATAACAATTCACATCAAGTCCTTCCTTGCTCAAAAGCCTCCAATGGTTTCTTATGTCTTTCTAGAGTTTATTTCCCTACTTCTTCCTTTCTTTTTTTTTTTTTTTAACATATTGGCCTTCCATAATAGATACCATATTTTCTTTGCCTCAGCTAAATTTTTAAAAATCCTAAATAGAAAATCCACTCAGATCATGAGAAAAAAATTCTGCATTGTACCTGAATCTGGAGAGAGAGTATTTATGTAGTCATTAGGAGTGCCTTTCTGAAGTCAGAGAGAGCTGGACCCCAACCTTGGACCTATCACTTTGTAATGGTATGATTAGATCCTTTTATGCTTTAATCTCTTCACAGGAAAAAGAATGGTGGGATTAAAACAGAATCCATGTAACAAGGTGGGTTTTTTGTTTGGTCAGTTTTTTGTTGTTTGTTGTTTTGTAATAGAATCACATTCCATCATCCACATAAAGCACTTAATATTGTGACTGGTACATTTACTAAATGTTCAGTAATTGGTTGCCTTTACTTTTGCTACTTATTTCAGGACTTCTGGTAAAACTTGCCTAAAAGGTCTAAACTTTGTTCTTCAAGTAGGTCATTGAATTATATATTATAAAGAGAGAAAGAGAATTATGTTTGGGATTCTCCAAAATATAAGCAGAGATGGGTTTTAGAAAAAAGATATAATAAGTTGCAAACTTCTGTCTAGCTTGCTTCCTACAGCTCCCTCCTACCCCTCCAGCCTCTACCGAGTATATCTCATCACCAGGCTCATATATGTGACAATGATGAAAAGTTCTGTGCTGGGAACAATATAGTGGGTAATAAATCAAGGCAGGGTTGGGGGGGCTACCAAGCAGGATGGGAGGAGGGGGGTTGGCATTGTGAATAATCAATGCAACAGACTCTGTAAGAACATGGCAAAACATCTTACTTAACATGCTTAATAAAGCTGGAGAGGAGAAAACAGTGATAATATGGAAACGGGCTGTCAGATTGCTAGAGAGCCCTGTGCCCACACAGCCTGAGTAGGCTGTAGGAGAGGAAGAGAGCTACCTCCTCTGTGCTGGACCCAGCTCTGGCCACCCACCCCTACACTGTGCTCTGTGTCTGGGATGGTATATATATTCTTCCTCCTGGCTCTAATCCAACAGTTTCAGGAATAAAGAGGAAAAAATAACCTATTCAAAGGCTTCTAATTGTGGTTAAATCCAGGAACATATAGCAATACTGCTACAGAGCAAAAAGACTCACCCTCCACTTGCATCAACAAACTAAAAGTGGTAATAAAAAGGTATTTAGAGGGACTCCTGGGTGGCTCAGTTGCTTAAGCATCCGACTTCGGCTCAAGTCATGATCTCACGGGTTCGTGAGTTCGAGCCCCACGTTCAGCTCTGTGCTGACAGCTCAGAACCTGGAACCTACTTCTGATTCTGTGTCTCCTTCTCTCTCTGCCTCTTTCCTGCTCACACTCTGTCTTTCTCTCTCTCTCAAAGATAAAATAAGCATTAAAAAATATTTTTTAAAAGAAAGCTTCTTAGACACTTAAATTGAGATAAGGCTAACACTTGTTCCAGAATGATAGTGCAAGAAAGAATTCATGGACTACTTTAGTCCTAGCTCTCTTGTTCATATGAGAGAGGAAATGGAAGCTCAGGAAGAATCAGACCACAAGGTCACACAGATAACTGGTGTCAGATCAGAGACTAGGGCCTAGGTATCCAGTTTAAGACATTAAATTCTATAGTACGCTGTGCACTCAAGAGATACTTCACACATGGTGATCATTTCCTCTTTCCTTCAATTCTGATCTCTTTTCTGCATCCAGAATTTAAAGAGAGAAGGAAAAAAAAAATGAGCACTGTACTAGGAGTCTGAAGATATTGGTTAGAAACCTGGTTCTTTTACAGACTGGTATAATTTGAAACAAATCACTGAATTTGGATTCAGTGTCCTCATTTCTAACATGAGAAATTAGTTTTGTAGGATTACAAGGCCTTTTTAGGCCTAACATTCTTAATTTTAAGCATTCTCATTTTCAATATGAATATGGCCTGTCTGCATAATGGACTAGGGGGGGAAACACAGAAGGAAAATAAGGGCTATGATATTATAATAGCATCTTGTCCCTTGGTAGCTTTGGAATAAGTGTGTTATTGTTAAATTCAGTTGTACCGTCTTAGCAAGGCAAACAGAAATGTAATGTTTGCTAATTGAACTATAAAAATAATAATTACCTTTGATGTAGAACGCAGAGTCACTCAGCAGTGAGCTCTGATTGTATAAATGGAAGCAGTTATCATCAGAGCCCAAACCAGATTAGAAGGGAGCCATTTCAATTACATCGGAGTGGTACTGAATGTATACCAGGGATGGAGTGCCTTCTTTACGTGCAAGGATAGTCCCCTCACGTGTTGCAGGAGAATGAGGGGAACATGGCTACTTACTGCGCTGAGTGACCTGTATCTGTGCAGAAAGCTAGAATCTCTTTAATATGCTAGCTTGAGGAGCGGGGTGGTGCATAGCACAAAATGAGATACTGTCCAGGAGAAGCTCTTACCCCATTCACAGGAGCCACCTGCCGTACTTGATTTAGTGGTCTCTAGAAGCTTGTTGGCGTATAAATCTGTACCCGCTACTCTTCAGATATGCAGGATGCTGGCCATGGACAACAAACAGTTCCCACAAGCTGGTTCAGCAGGCTCTGGACAGGGACAGCCAGGTGACAGTGAGGCACATCTCAGACACAGGCCAGCAAAGTCACTTGAGGAGACTGGCATGTGGTGCCAGCCGAGCAGGTGGGACATCAGGCGTCATGCCCTCTCCAAACCCTGAGCAACGTCAAGAAATTCAGAATGAGGGGCACAGCAGTGGATTGAGCTATGGAACAACAGGCCAGCTGTGCCCTGGAGAAATAATACCTGAGACTTCTCTGTCTTGTCTCTGTCTGCTCACCCCTTCTGCATGTTTATTTTCTCTGTGCCCCACCTATACTCAGCTCTTCCTGGTCATTATCTGAGCAGTTTGTTTGTTTGTTTTGTTTGCTTGTTTGTTTTTCTCCTGATTCTCTTGATTCAAGCCTAACAGCAATCAGGGGGAAAAATTGTGCTTACAGGATGATTGCTGATTGAGGAATTGATTGAGGATTTGATTGTTTGACTCATTTGGAATAACTTGTCCAAATCTAGCTTACCACAAATTCTCAGAGAAACTTAGGAAAGAAACCATTTTATCTTCTAGCCTATAATATTTCAGAATTTTGTTAGGGTTCCTTGTCAGGATATTTTCAATGAGCATTTTATTATACAACAAATTTACTTTGGAGACCTCCTTCCTCCTGCTTACAGCTCTCACTTGGCTTCTAATTTCAGCTCAAGCTGTGCAACCACCAGCGATTTCATTCCCCATCTATCTCTAGCCCCTTCCCCAACCAAATCATATCCATATTTTTTTCCAGAATGCAAAATATAGAAACAAGCATCTGTTTGGACAAAATCAGTTTTCACTTGTGAAAAATGGATGCTTTGTAAAATCACAGGCAACAAGAAAAATGTCAGAGAATGGAACCAAATGCTGGAGGGGTAATAAAACCTGCAGTTCTTGCTTGAATGAGCTGAGGAAGAGGTTTGCTAAAGATTAAATAGACAGGACGTACACTGACTATCGTTGGTCTTTGAGTTCCAACATCCTTAGCTTGGTTTAGATCCTACTGAGGGTCAGCCAAGGCTTGATTTCTCACATTACAATACGAATAAGAGACTCCTATCTATACATTATGCTGTGAGCAGATGTATGGGATCAACCATGTTAAACGGAGATATCTGTTTCCTTGTTTTCACAAAGTGGTGTTCCAAAGGGCATTTCTTCTTTAATAAGAAAAGTTATCCAGACCCTCAGTTCCAAACAGTAACGCTTTGAGAAGTTCTCGACTTAGTGAACTCTAATTGCATCTGTAATGCATAGAAAAGGTGTTGTATGAATACTTGGCTCTTTAGTTTTGAGGCTTTTCCATCTTTATCATTTAAGCCCAATGATAATTGAGTTCAACAAACTCTTTTTGGTTACCAACTTTTATGTGCCAGATACCAGACAAGATTAAAAGGACACTGTGCTTAATGAAGAAGCAGGAAACTTCACAATAACTAGCTAAAAAAGAATGATATACAAGAAAAAGTTGGAATAAAAGCATAGCCTCTGCAGGTTTCAAGAACTTTCTAAAGTCTTTGTGTATGTATTCACACTTCTTCTGTGTCAGGACTGCATCCACACATAGTGAGATTTCAATACATATTGAACAAGTTTTTAAAAATTTGAGCACTTTTTGCCAAAGCTGGTAATTATTACACATACTCTTTGATTTCACAAAACTAGATTCTGTGTCTTAAAGAATGATTTTAAAATATCTTAGAATATTTTCAGCTTTATTTTTGAAGGGAGTTTTAGAGATAAAGTGTGTTATATTTTATCATGCATTCCATTGCCCCCATCAGTCCTAAAGCAGAAATTGAGTGATGGAAATTATACAGTGATTTTAAGCATTTGTGTTTTTAGGATTACTAGTGTTATATTTCAGTAAGTTTACCAGCATAAAAACAATACTTCTTTCCTACTAACTGCTTTTCTTCAATTCAAGTCAACATAATCCTCTCTACCATGCAATATGGCCTGTACTTTGAAAAAACAGAAACATAAACTACAGTCTTTGACCTTAAGGAATTTATGTTTTAGCAGTGTTTATAATGTACAGAGTTATGTGATTTACATAGACATAACAGATAACATTATAGAAACATACCAAGCAAACATGTAAGTGGAAGATTATGGGATTTATGTATAATTGCTACATAAATTTAGGAAGCTTTCCTGGAAGATGTAAAGTTTGGTTTGAGCCCTGAAAATTCCAGTAACAACTGATGGGGAAGAATTAAAAGGAAAGCATGAATAGCATAAAAACCAAAAACAGGAATGCAAATAAGGATGGTTATATAGGGCCAGGAGGGCAGGTTGGATACCTCTTAATTTCACAGAAGAAAGTCAAAATTTCCAAGCCAGGAATTCAAATACCTTCAAAATATGGATCCAACCTGCCTTTCTTGTTTTGTTTCTGCATGTTCCTTAGTGACTAAGCCAGTATTGGACTTCCCAATCTCTATGTGGTTTACCTACTTTCCCACTCTCTTGGAATGACAGACTACTTTCTACTTTCCATTTCATCTCTATAAAACAATAATTTATCTGTGTTAGCACTTACATGAAGGGTTCTTGTCCCCTCTGAGCTCAGTTACCATTTATTGCCTGTATATTAATTTTTATTTTTGCATACCTTACATTGATATTATAATTTCTTTTTCAAAACCACTCCAAATTGTAATTGTAAACATCCCTAGACAGGTGAACTTCCAGAAGAAGTTTACACCCAATATTTGGCCATATATACTTATACGCTCTAAGCATTCAATCAATAGTCTTGATGATCAGTTTATTAGCAGACAAAGGGACATGGGTAAGGCAGACATCTTTTTCGCCGTCTCTGAAATCTTAATATATAATTTCTTTTCTGACACTGTTTCAATTACCACACTTGTTTCTAGTTCTGATTCTACTACCATTATCTTACTATGGAACCTCCACCACTCACTTAAGCTCTTGTGTCTTCAGAGTCTTCATTTGCAAATACTTAATAAGAGTTACCTTACTGAGTTTATTTGAAGGAAGAAGGCTTGAAGAAAAGATGTGTTGTAAATCCTGACCCATTGCTTTAGACTTTCTCTCAATTTCCAAAGCCAACACTGTGGGCAAAACAGTACAGTTTCTTTTGATGCAAATACAAGCAGACAAGGGAGCTGAGAAAATGGACTTGAGTAAGGGAGGGAGCAATGACAAGAAGACAATCTTATCATATGAAACATTTAAGTGGCTGCAATATTGTTCCTCTTGGCAGCTGGGTCTTGATGCAACTGAGTAATGCTGAAGGCTACTCAACTTAAAATAATTCATCCTCCAGAGCAGACATCATTTTTCAGTTTTTTATGAACTGAATTTGGACATGACCCATCCCCTAGAATTCTAATCCCTTCTCATTACTACAAGGCTTTTGTGATCATAGTCTTAGAGACCTAGTATAAAGACTCCTTGCAGTTCTGGAAATGGATGTGTGGCTGGCCCCAGAGATAACTAAGTTCAACCAAGGAGATGAAGTTTGCAACCCACGACTTGGAGTCAGAACTTTTTTTCCTATGCCTGTGGCTGACTGTGGACACCAGTGTCCCATGCCAAGACAGCATTTAAATACCGAGAGATGAGATACATCACTGCACAGGCATGATGCCTGGCACCCACGCTATCTCCAGATGGCTTGATGTGCAGAAATAGCCTTTGGGATCAAACTCAATGTGGTGAAGTCCAAACTCGTGATCTGTCCCTTAGGGCTTCTCTGTAGTACAAGTCCCCTCTGTTGCCTAGAGGCACAGCCCACAGTCTGCTAGGGTGCAGTTGAATATCATAAATTATCCTCCTCACCAACAACACAAACATTTATTGAGGTCCTACCATCTGTAGAACACTGTACTAGCATTTAGAATATAGAGGAATATGGCATGATCATTGCCCACAACTGCTTCCAGTCCAATAGGGGACAAAGGCATATACAAGAAAACAAACATCTATGTGAGTTTGCATAATAGTGCCATATAATTTATGTATGGCGAAGGTGAGGTAGAATTTCAAAGCATGGAGCTACAACTGGAATTCTGTAGTGAAACACACAAAAGACAAACTTCAAGGATGCTAATACCAGGAATTATCTTCTAGAGAACTGCTAGGACAGCTTTCTGTGATGATGAAAATGTTCTGTTCCGTACTGCCCAATATGATAACCATTAGCTACAATGGCCACGAGCACTTTAAATGGGCTAGTGTTGCTGAGAAACTGAATTTAAAATTTTAACATTAATATAATTTTAATAGCCACATAAGGCTAGTGACTTTCATATTGTACAATGCATTTACTGGATATCTAGCACTTATCTAGCACATGGAAACATAGGCACAGATATGTTGAGTTGGCTATATTCAAGGCAGGGGTAAATTATTTAGAAGCTGTTCTAATTCCTAGTCAGGAACATCTTGACCATGCACGACCTTATATTGCGTCTTACCAGGAAGAAAAGCACCATTCTCACTACATTGGATATGCACAGTTGCTCTCAAATGAATATTGTGTTGTCTCTGTAAAAAATTGAGGGTCACTAGACTGTACATTTCATGAGGGCAGGGGCTTCATCTATCTTGTTCACTACTATATCGCCAGCATTTAGCAGAGTACATGGCACATAATAAGTGAACGGTAAATCTATAAATGAATTTGTGAACAGATTAATGGACAAAACATCCCATATATTATTCTTAATATCTTGACTAGGTGAACTGAACTCTCACTTGTGGTAACAATTCTGTTATCTAGTTGAGAATTGCTGCTCACCTGCAGGACAGGCGTGAATCAGGATGCATCTAGCATGGGGCCTGGCACATTTCAAGTGCTCAATCAGTATTTATTGAATAAACTTGTTATGTTTGTTTCTGTAATTGCTTCTCTCAGTTAACCATTTGTAACAGGAAATTTGTCCACTTACATTTTTCTTACACCTTGGAATGTCCATCCCAGGAACTTAGCACACACAAGGTTCTCTAAACTTCAATAGAACTATTTGAGCAGGCAAAGTCATTTTTGAGCAGTCACTACTCTTTCAGAGGTAACAAGGTGGAAGGGACTAGATATTGTTTAACTTTTTTTCATAACTTAATTTCTTATGAAGTTTTAGCAGTAGTAACTTTTCAATATAAAGAACATAAATATCTACCTTGCACTGTGAGGATTTTGGGGTAAGCAGTGTGAAGTCCCTATTTCTATTTCTATTTTTGTACATTTTAAAGTGCTATTTCTGCTTCATCCATCCTTCTATATTTCTAGCACTTCTCTCTGAGTTTAATAATTCCTCACATACATCTTTTACATAGATAAGTCAAAATGTATTTCTGTGAAAACCAAGAAAAAGAAGAAAAGAAAAGCTTTCTGCAATCCTGGTGCTTGTGATATGAACACACATTGATACACTTGATCTCTCCCAGTGGAACGGGCATGGGAATTAACCCACACACTGGCACATGAACTTCTTGTTTCTGCCAAATGTGTCAGCTGAGATGGGTTTGCTAATTTATTTATGGGGACATATGTCAATGTCACTCTGAGAAAATGCTTCCAGGACACACAAAAAAAACTGACTGCTGTCAGGACTGACCTTATGTGTAGGTGGAAGAGCCACCTGCTCACTCACTTCTTGGTAGATTAGGGGATCTAGAGAGCCCTACCTCATCTCAGTCCTTGTTCAAAAGGTCTTTCTAACTGAACTTCCCATGGCTGCCATCTGAGTTAATCAGTTCCCTTAGGAAAGAAGTGTGCCCTACTCTGCTAAGTGTAATCAGAGAGCAGGTTTTGACAGGGGGTGAAGCAGGTATGAGAATAAAAGGGTAATACTTAACACGAGGTCATAGGTGGAAGGGAGGGGTATAAAATAATGAGGCTGGAGGCCAAAACCTTCATTGTCTCTAGAGATTTATGATATACAACAATGAAATGTAAGCAATACAAATGGTGCATCTATTCACATCTTAATTCCAAATCTCAGATGCATCATCCAACATAAAGTTAGTCATTTTGCAGCACTAACCACAATAAAACAATTTCCACATCTCTGTTTTATGTTCCATAAGGGGCACGGTTTTCCTGCGGGTATCTGAGATCCTTATAACTTTCTTTAACACCTAGGATCCAAAGCTGCTCACACTCAGCAGGCAACAAAAGAGGTACCTGTCCTAGAATCTTTGTTTGCCTTCATGTCTCCTGTTCAATAGAACCATTGTCGCTGCCTCTGTGATCACGGAGTCCCTGGACCCTGACTGTTTAGGCTTTTGATGTCTACCTGCCTAGCTGACTTCCCTGGAATGTGACCTCTGACCTGCCAACTTCCTGTACCTTCCAGCCCCCACTTGTGTGACCAAGCCCCCAGCCCTGTCTCCTCCTGGTCTGCCTGAAACTGTCGCTGTCCTCTCCTCAGCATGGCACTCAGGGTCCTGCCTGAAACAACAAAGGGACATCAAAGCTTTACTACAAGGCTGAGACAACTGTTAGGATTGCTGTCATTGCCGATAGTCTGGTGGCAGTGGTCCTTGTGGGAAAGGAGGTAGAAAGGACATTAGAAATAGTGGCAGAAAGGCAGAATATAGTCTCTGCTATTGTCAGTTACATGACCTTGGGTGATAGACTTAAAACTTTGAGCTTCAGTTTCCCCATCTATAATTGGGAGATACTAATATCCACCTTGATGGCTCTTGGGAGAATTAAATGTTTGAAAGTGCCCAGAACAAGTCTTGGCACATAGTAGGTAATCAATATGCAGGGGATTCTTTTCTTCCTTTCTTAAAATAACTGAGCATGAGTCCAAGGTGAAAGTTGAGATTAGCTGATATCAATTTACTCCTTTGTGCTAGGACATCTGCTTTTTACACCTCAATTGTATAGGCATTGCCCTTCTATGTTGGAGGTTCCCCTTTCATATTTTGGGCAGAGGATCTGTGAAGTTCTTTGATGCCTGATAATCCAAATGTTGGATTCCCAGAACTTCCCCCCTGAATTCAGGAGTCTCAATAGGTGCATTCATTAGTTCACAACAGACAATGCAGCATCAGCAAAGAGAGATGGGACTTAAGGGAGACAAAGCAATCATGAGAATGACAAGATATGATAGGGTATAATATATTAAAGACTGTGAAGATAAGGAGATGTATGGGGGAAAGAAGTATTAAAAGCCAGGGATTAGTGGAAGGAGAGAGTAGGAAGGAAAGGAAAATGTGAAGAATGTAGAAAACCCAGAGAAGATTGGGGTTCCAAGTATGATTGGAGAGGTTACAAAATACTGGTAATTTAACTTCAAGTCTCTCCTTGGAAATATTTTTTTTTTACAATTGAAATGATGATGAAAATAAGAATCTAAAATAAGAAAATTTGAATCAATTATCACGTCTTTCAAACACCTGTATTTTACCTTTCTGTTTATAGTCATTTTGTCTTTGCTTAACTTTAAGGCTTGCCCTTCAGATTCCGAACCAACACCAGAGCTGAGCCTGGTGTTGCATTAGACTTATCCAGCCTCTTTGTGTAGATATACAACTGTCTGAGACATAGGACCACATGTTTGTTGTACCCTAAAAAAGGCCTAGACCAGTGCTGTGCATATAATTGGTGCTTAATAAACCAGGCAGGGTGATAGCTCTTCACTCAGGCATCTGTGTATCTCTCGGGAGAGTTAATGAGTGATACCATCAACTTTTCAAAGAGGCTGATCTGCACACAGGATCTTTGGGTGTGAAGCACAACTTGCTCTGGGACTAGGGAAGCTGCACACAATGGAAAAGATGCCCTGAGCAAATAAGATAAAGACTATTTAGCCTGTCATCCAAACACAGTTTCAAAGGAGACTAGCCTCAGTTCTTCAAATGCTTCCTTCACAATCCTCACAACTGAGTTCATGTCTCTTAAGATGTGTTTGTTGTTGTTTGTTTTGTTTCCTAAATTTTATTCAGAAATTTCTTTCCATAGGAAGATTTTCATATAATCAGAAAAACCATGGCTAGTGTTCTTTATAAGTAGCCAGTAGTTTAAAAAGCTTTCTTCCCCATCTGCTCTCTTGAAATTCCTATGCATTCCTTCTCAGGAAAATCTCATGGCAAAAGAAACACAGTAATTTATAATATTAAGAGAGGAATTTGAATTCGACTCTCTCTGATTTCCACCCCTCTTGTAAAGAATCAAATGGCAAGAATGGAATTAGCAGAGGATTAAAAGTCCTATGTATGTGAATGTGGATAAATTGGGTAATCTTGCCAAGCTTCAGGTTTCTCATCAGCAAGATGGCAAGCATTGTGTGAGCTGACAAATGTAAAATCACAGAGCACAGTGCCAAGTTCATGATAAAATCTCTATGAATGTTCATTCGTACATGCTGGATTGTTTGTGTGTGTATCTTTTGTCTTGCAGGTGTTATTAAATATGGTACTGTTAGACTGGCTTGTGATATGATTCTCATTTAACCCAAGTTTCTCAAAAAACAATCAGCATCTGAGTTTGGAGGTGTTGGTAGTGGTGCTGGAGGTGAGGGAGACAAAGAAAAACATCTAAGTGCACCAAATAAGACTCTTCAGTGAGGCAGAATTTGTTTATCTTGTCATCTAGACAATAAATAAGACTTTAATTAAAATATTAGAGATAGAATGTCTTCTACTTTATCCATAAATATATTTTATGGATATGGATTATTCCTCTATAGCCCTTTATTTTGTTATAAGCTTTCCCAATTATTATGTGATATAATAAAAGAAAACTGGACTTGATTCAGGAGGTCTGTATTTTAATCCCATCTCTGACATTTACTAGTGAGTTGAACTTGGTCTGGTGACTTAACAGACAAGTCATAGATTCCCCATGTGTACTATGAGTACTCTCTGCTAAATGATCATTGTTAAAGACAGATGAGGTAGGATCATCTGGATAACTTGTATATAGCCGCTATTGCATAACTGTCTATAGAAACCAATAGTAATCTCGAAGGAAAAGGAGGCAAGTGGGATTCTTTCCATTTTCAAATGACAAAAATAAGGATCAGTGAAGTCTTGTCTCACAAGTTAATGGCAGAAGCATAATTGACATTCAGGATGCCTGATGCCTAATTTAGAGCTATCACCTCTTAACATGTATAGTATTCATGGTTTTGTGAATGGGCATATTGGAATTGTGGAAGTCCAGTATCTAAATAATGGGGCAGCCCCTTCCCTGGATTATTAAATGCAGCCATTCATTCTCAAGTTAAATTATTATGTCTACCATTGCATCAGCCCCAGAGGGCACAAAAGTCATCCCCAGTCCCATACCTATCCTAGGGATGACCACCACTTGCCTGCTGAATTTTCTAGACCCCTGGTATTTATACTACTTACACCTGGTTTTACACCATCCCTGATGACAGATTCATTTCCTATTTCCATTTTCATAGACAATGGATTGAATTTGTCCCCTCACATTTTATACCTCTGAAATGACAGTAATCACTGTTAGTCAGGTGTCTATCACAACATCATCATTGGTTGAGCACACCCAGAATGAATTACAGCGGTTAAAAAAAAAATCTTGGCAGCAATACTATAGCACCCTTTAAGTAATGCTGACTCATCAGTTCTTTTCATGGCACAGAGGACAATATTGTCAAGTGCATGAGCATTAATATCCAACTAAAGAAGTATTGAGAAAAGTTTGAGTTAAAATAGCACCAAACCCTTCCAAAAACCAGTGTATGTTACCAATGCTTTCTTTTCTATGTATGCACAACAGAGATTTTCATAAAAATCCGTATTTAAGTCTAAAAGAACTTTTTCAATCAAAATAAACCGAGCATAAGAAAATGATGTATCAGAGTGTAATTGGCAATTTTTATTTGTTTTTCATTTATAAAATATTTGTTTCTCTTACATCTTACAACAGAAGTTTTCCAATATGACATGATGTTTAGTATCTTCTACTATCAATTCATTCAGACTTCCTCTTCCAGCAGCTGCCTTGAGTACACTCTCAGGTGTTGATTCTGCCTACAAATGTGATGGCAGTGCTCTCTGTAGCTTAGGGTGAGAGAGTCATTTTCCACCACTTTTCCTCACACATATCTAATTAGATCAGCCCTCTGTCCCAGGGTAAGGTCATTTGCACAGACTATATGCAAAACCAATTTTGTAATTGTTTCTTCAAATACATTAGATTTACATTTCCTTGTTGTTATAAAGAAGAAAAAGCATAGACAATATTATTTTGGAGTCAAATTCCTTGGATTTCTCATCTTTAAAATGAATTTTAGAATGTTTGGTTTGTGGGTATTCTGAAAAGTTTATGTAGAATAATTCATATGAATATACTTTGTAAAAACAGGGGTACCTGGGTGGCTCAGTCAGTTTAGCATCCAACTCTTGATTTTGGCTCAGATCATGGTCTCCCAGTTTGGGGGATTGAGCCCCATGATGAACTCTGTGCTTAGCCTGCTTGATACGCTTCTCTCTCTCTCTTTCTGCCCCGCCCCTGCTCATGCGCATTCACTCTCTCTCAAAATAAATAAACAATTTTTTAGAAAATAATGTAATTAAAAAAAATAAAAAATACACATGCAAACCTTATTCTTCACTCTCACTATTTTGCTTTCTTATGTCTGGATATTTTTGCTAAAAGTTCTAACAGCAAAATAAGACCATTAAACTTTAAAATCAGTTAAGTCAAAAAACAAAACAAAACAAAACAAAACTTGGTGAAGAACAGCTGGCCAAGGTGCCTTTGCTAAATTGGAAGGTTATGAGGAAAGTATAATGAGATTATATGGAGAACACAGACCTTCACCCTAGCCCCCCTTACCTTCCATGTCTCAGTGACCACAGTTTCATATAGATGGCATCCAACTCCATTTCAACTTGCAAGGACTGAAGAGAAAGGAAACTCAAACCCTCAGTCATGGACTGCCAAGATTTTGAAATATTATTAGACCTTGGATCATGAATCTGAAGGCAAAAATGAATCAATCAATTCAATCTTTATGTGCAAATCACTCTGCTAAAACCAACAAAAAATATTTTGATCTTTATACACTAAGACAAATGATTGAGAGGTAATATGATTGGAAGTAGACATAATAAAAACAATGCCTTATGTTTATGTAGCTCCTTAAAATTTACAAAGGAATTTCACACACGTTCTTATTTTCTCCTCACAATAATTTGTGAAAGGGGTATTATTCCCATGATTGGTGAGAGATTAATCATTTTCCCAAAGTCACACAGACTAGTTAGGTGACAGACGATAAGGTCTATGTATAATGCACTGGTACATCTTCAACACCTAGCTACTGTTGTGATATGTATTTTATGTGACAAAGGAGCATTTCAAAGAGCGTGAGGTATAGTTCTGATGAGTAAAATAACTCACTAGGCTACTTGGTTAGGGAATGCTTTGTGGAAACCATGAAGCATATTTAGGAACAGAGAGGGTGAGAAAAATTCAAACATCCCATAGAAGTGGCATATAGATACCTCAGTTGGAAGGAAATAAGAAAACAAAAGCAAAAGAAGTAGGAAACTGTGTGGAATATTCCAGAGGATTCATATACTGGTTCCATAGCTTGACCTCCATTGATCAAATTCATGCATGACCTTTGACTTTTATAATTTTGGAATGAATCATATGACTTGACCGGGAAGAAATTGGTTCAACCATCTGAGTCACCGGTAGCCAGGATGAATTGGTGACATTGCCAGTTGGGACATATTGTTGGATGCAGTGGTATAGCTGTAGTGCTCATGGCTAGAAGTGAAATTAATAAGCAGGATGTAGAAACTACTTGGTCTGTAGAAAAACGAAATAATGAAACTGGGGACCCTTAACATGCCAAACTAGTGCAGAGCTGTGGGGCTTGGCACCTTCCTGCCCCTGCTGTACATATATAGCTGTCAGCTTCCACAGCTAATAAGCAAGCAGAGGGAATGACAGGCTTTACCTAATGAAAATGGCAGCTATCAGTCTGTGACTCAAAAGGTCTGGCTCCAATTCCTCTTACAGTTGATGATTTGATCCTTGTCGAATTAGTGGGGTTGTAACAAGGAGGCTGTATGTGAAAGCTGCCAAGTGTTCCTTTTAAATCCTCTCCAACTTTTTCTTTTCATGCTTTTCCACAGAAAATTGTGTCTACTTGTAATAGTGTGTGTTTTTACGTTCTCTTCCTGGAAAAAATGTTATTCTTTACTGAATAACTATTACCAATAGCAGCATCAACTTACAAGTAAGAAATTTCAAAAATGTCTAATTGGGTCAATATTTAACTTAAGAATGTAATGTCTTTCGTCAATTAGCACATTTATCTTTAAATTTTGTTCATCATCCAAATGCAAAATCATATTGTGTGCTCATCATTTATGGTCTCATTGTACACCATGTGGCTTCTAGCTCTGACCTGATTGGTACTGAAATAAATTTGGTCTCAGATGGTTGCTTTTCACAACAGACTTCCTTCCACAGCATGGCTTGGAGAGTGAGAATGAACAGTGACTTAACTAATATGACTTACCTGGGACAGCACAGTGTTTAAGTTATAAATTACTAGAATGCTCTGAAATGTACCAACTACACTGGCCATACCTCAGACCCCTCCTCCTCACTGTCAGAGCCTCTCGCATGTTCCCATCTCTAGTTCTCACAATTGGGAACATATATTTTTAGCAATTAATGTATACTTTTCAATATTTTCACAGATTCCTCAAGATATTCAACAGAGGTAGGCAGAACAGGGTTTTTCATTTTATTTTAGAGATGCAGTGAAGCAAAGTTATTTGAAAAGACTTTTAGAGACTGGATCCCTCTACCTGACTCTGAATCAAGTCCTCTTTCAATCACTAATATTCTATGAATTGGAATTCTTTTCCATAATTCTATGACTTAAAATCTGGTCAAAGAAAGCTATAAAGGAGAGAAACATCAGAGATCACACATAAAAATACCTGGGGTCACAGCAGTTTCCCAAAAAGCCAACAGCTAGTAAACCAGGGAATAAGCACTCTAGCTCAGGGCTTTTGAATTTAAGAGCAATAATGTGGCCTTTCTACTCACTATAGTGCCTGATCAGAAACAGGTAACAAACTAGGGTGGATAGACCCCCTATCCATGCACACTCCATGCTCACTCTTGAGAGTAAACCAGCAGTAATCAGACAACAAGCAGTAGAATGGTCAGCTTGTCTGCTCTAGATTCCTGAACAACAGCTTCCGCTTGAAACAAACAGCAGAAACACGAAGTGCTTACAAAGAAATCAAATCAAATCAAATCAGATCAAAGCAGCATTTGACTCCTTAAGGAAATGTTCTCCGAGACAGCAGCCAGCATGGCTGTCATGTAGGGGTGTGTGGTGTGCAGGCAGCCATCCGTTCAGGCCACTGGCTACCAACAGCTGACTCTAGGAGTAGTATTTGAATCTACCCTGAGGGGGGCCAGAGCCCACAGACAGCTGGGCCATCTGTTCCGATAATACCACATTACTCTCTACACTCAGTAATGAAGGCTCCTGAGTAATCTTTCATCAGAATGACTTCACAGCATTAAAAATGTATTTCAATACATAGCTTGTTTAAATATTTAACCCTCTTCGGCTTTGAGAGATTGATTCAGAGCTGCAGTGTTTATATGGGCAGGAAACATTGATTTTCATATGCATGCATGCATTAATTCAGGAAGACTTGGGCACACACCAAAGGTTTTGATAAATGGATCTTTAAATCTCGGACTTTAATGGAGAATATTGGTTTGCCGCCCAGATCCCATCCCTCTGCCAGTATTTAAATATTTTCAATTCTCATTTCCCAATGGTGAGAGGGGAGAGTCAGTAGATGAACAGATTTTAGAGAATTATTTTGCATAAAGTTTGTTTACATAACACACACACACACACAGAGATATTATTCATTTTGCTGGCCTGCAGTGGGAGCTATTTGTGCACAGGACTGTCCAACTTTTATTAGATCTGTCAGCAGCTCACCTTTTGCTGATATCTTGTCAAAAAATCTGAAGATTGCAGTGTATATTCAGCACATGCAGGGCCCAGGGACAGAAAACCCTCTTATGAATTTCTTTGTGAGGTGACATCATTTAAACTCATTCTGGTACCCAGACTTAACTTATTTGTTCTGCTTTCCCCACTCATTTTATTGAGCCTCCCATGCTGGAGTTCTGGTTAACTCTGACCATCTTTACAAACTTAAACACTTCACTGTGTTTGAAAGACCAGCCTTGATATTCAGGAAGGACTGTTAAGACTTCTAAGGTTTCCTTAGCTTTCACCTGCTAGGGACTGGATAAATAATCATTATTAACATCACATATGCAATCCCTTTACCTGTATAGATTACTACTCAATATTACCATCTTCATCTTCTCTCTAGATATTAGCAACGGTCCCATGAGATGTTTAGCTAACCTCATCACCACTGAGTAAATGGAAAAATGAGCCTCAGAGAGTTTAAACAACATTTCCAAGTGCAAAGAGCTGCTGAATGGGTATGACTTGGCTTTTCAAATTGTCCACCAAATGGATGATGACAGTTCAGTCTTTAAAGATACATATCCATAGATTAATTAACACACTTAAAACAAGATCTATTGATCACATATTAAGTATCAAAGTTTTGGCACTAGAATTATAGAGGTAAATAGGATAGAGTCTTACTCTGAAGGAAACTAAAGAAAGAAAACAAAGTCTTTGGAGCAGAGAATTAGAAAGTGTGTGAGCAGAGTGATAAAGATAAAAATCGTTATAATGGAAAGAGACACTCTGCAGAGATGATCAAAATTCAATGTTCAGTTCAGTGTTAATAAATCCCAAGTGTAGACATTCTCCACCTATTCATCAAGTGAATCAAGTCCTGGTGGCTTAAGATATCCAATGAATTAACTTCTTTACCACACATCTACAATGGTGCTACTTACTGAATTATTCTTGGAAGAAATGAGAAAATGGTTGCCCATCATTTTCTATGTTTTTTGGTTGACTCCAGGAGATAATTAGTGGACTGGATTATGAAAAGTTTTCTAGAAGAAAGAGAGAACTAAAGTTTTTTATGTTTACCTACATAACATATAGTTAAAAAACAGACAAATAGTTATTAATAGCAGTCTCATGCCCCAGTACATCTCCTCTACAACCACTCTGACTCTGTCTTCTGGTAATCACCTCCATGTTTCTAAACATTATGCATATTGTGCTATATCTTGTATTGGTTTTATATATTTCAAATATAGCATCTGCATCTCATCTTTTACATATATCCAAAATAGTATTTAAATTTGTTAAAACAATAGTTTTTTTAACTTTATAATAATCATATTAATAGTGTTCACTACAGAGCCTAGTCATATATTGTTATTGCCTTCTCTTTCTTTACAGCAATTTGCTTTCCATCAGTTTTCTATTTGCCTTTCCTTTTCTCCCTTGCTCTGTCCAGTAAATACAAATCCCAAATTTTTCCTAAATGTTCTACCATATCAGATATACTGGTATCTCTTTATTCCTTGAAGACTCCCCTACCACACCTCTCTATCCTCTGACTACACTCTGACTACAATCTAGACCTAAATACTATCTCTAAGAATGCTTTTCATTATAGCCTAAGGAATTCTTTTAATTCTCTCCTATTCTGATTATATTTGTTCCTGGATATGAGATCTTAAATTTTTCCTGCTTGACTAACTGCATATTTCCAGAGCAAATCTTTATGTTGCTTCTCATAAAAGGATGACTGGTAGGTATGTTTTTGTGAGCCTTATTGTTTTTATTTTGTCCTAATATTTAATTGATAGTTTGGCTCTCTACCTTAATTTTAGGTTAAAAATAATATTCAGATTTCTGAAGATATTAATTTCTAGCATTCATTCTGGATGTTTTGAGAATATACTCCATATAAAGTATTACTTTATGTATAACTAATAATTCTATCAACGCTTCTTGTTCTGAAACATGGTGATGATTTGTCTTAGTGTGATTTTATTATTTTTCATTATGCTGAACACCAAATAATGGACATTGGTGTTTCAATGTAGAGCTCCATACCCTTATATTTTTAAAAAAATCACCTGTTATTATTTTTCAGATATAGCTATTTGCTATTCTTATACTTTCTCATGCTCTTGATTATATCTACTGGTAAGGCCCTAGATGGGTTATGTAAATCTTTTGTCTTTTTTCTTATAGTTTTCATTTCCACTGTTTTTCTGTTACACTTTATGGAAGATCTGACTTTATCTTTTAACTTTACCTTGTTTCTCAAAAATATTATTTTACTCTTCCAAAAATGTATCATTTTTAATATTAAACTTTATCTATTTTAATTGAAGTGCAGCTGATATACAATATTTTATTAGTTTCAGGTGTACACATAGTGACTCAACATTTATATACATTATAAAGTGATCACCACCCTAAATGTAACTACCAGGTGTTGGCGTACAAAACTGTTACAATATTATTATTATATTCCCTGTGTTGTACATTGCATCTCTCTGTTTATTTTATAACTGAGAGTTTGTACCTTTTAACCCTCTTTCCCTATTTTGTTCATTCTCTCACCCTCCTCCTTTCTGGCAGCCACCAGATTGTTCTCCATTATCTAGGAGTCTGTTTCTGTTTTATTTTGTTTGTTCACTTGTTTTTTAGATACCACATAAGTGAAATTATAATGTATTTTTCTTTCTCTGTCTAATGTATTTCACTTAGCATAATACCCTCTAGCTCCATCCATTTTGTCACAGATGGCAAGATTTCATCATAATCTACCATTATCTTGGCTATTGTAAATAATGCCACAGTTGAACATAGGGGTGCATATATTTTTTTAAATTAGTGTTTTCATTTTCTACAGATAAATACCCAGAAGTAGAATTGCTGGATTGTATGGTAGTTCTATTTTTAATTTTTTAAGGAACGTCCATACTGTTTTCCAGTAGTGGCTGCACCATTTTGCATTCCCATAAACAGTTTATGAAGGTTTCCTTTTCTCTGCACCCTCTCCAACACTTATTATTTCTTGTCATTTTGGTAATAGCCATTTTGAAAGATGTGAAGTGATGTCTCATTGTGGTTTTGATTTGCATTTCCCTGATGATTTGTGATGTTAAGCAGTTTTTCATGTATTTGATGGTTATCTGTATATATTCTTCCGAGAAATGTCTGTTCAGATCCTCTGCCTATTTTTAAATTGGATTGTTTGTTTGTTTTATGCTGAGTTGTATTAAATTCTTTATATATTTTGGATATTAACCCATTATTAGTTCTAGTAAATATTAAAATATAAATAGCATTTTTTGTCTTATCTATGGATTTGGTTCTTAGTATGTCTGAAGATAATAGTGAGGGGGTATTTATTTATTTATTTGTGTTCCCTACATTTTCTATTTCCATCAGGCTAATACTTTTGTCTTCCTTTGAAATCTTCTAACGTATTTGGTGGCCCTTCAGCCTCTAACCACTTCTAGGAATGAAGCATAATAAGCATGTGTATTGAAAAATTATGGTCTTCCACTAGAAATGATGGCATAAGTTCATTTTTCAGTAAATGCCCTCTGTCTCAAACATATGAAATGACTAATAAAATTATTTTAAAATGAAAAATAAAGATGTATTAAAAACAACAAAATATCTCTGTGAACCAGAAAGGGATAAAACTAATGCAACAAGCAGGGCTACAGTTCTGTTTTCTGAGCGTGCTTATAGGAAGCGGCAAGTCTTGTGGAAGAAGGGGATGGGAAAATGTCCATGTATATGAGCCTATGTCCAAAGGTGAGGTGGTCTCCCTCACTCAGGAAAAAAAGAAGCTTAGAGAAGTTCTGTCAAATGTTTCACAGTTTGCAGCTTAGCCTCCTGACCAGGAACTGAATAAATATGTTAGCGGTGTCGGCACAGGTGGTGATACCTCTGAATTCTCCATGGGACAGGAGATCCAGGCTGCCGTTCTAAGGCACAGTATTTAATCAGATCTGTAGGGTGGGCAGGATGCATCTGCAGAACCTCTACGATGGGGAATATAACTGAAAAGAGTGGGAGAAAAAGAGAGGGGAATAAAACCTGAATAAATCTACAACAGAAATATAAAATGAACCTAAATCTGCCAACAAGATAAAAAAAAATCAACAAAGTCCAGATGAAATCACTCCAGATGAGATCACTGCTATAAAGGCAAACTTTATAAATAAATATGATTGCAATGCTCAGAGAACGTGGGGGGAACTACATCCATTCAAACATACTCACAAGATACTATGAAATAAAGCATCAGTGAAAAAAATGTTACGCTTTTTTTAAAAAAATGCTCAGAAACCTTAGAGTTAGAAAGTGACAAAATTAAATCAGAATGTTATAAATGGGATAAATTTTAGACTCAATAAAATCCAAGAAAGAATTAATGAATAGTTTTGACTAACTACTTATAGTTACTATTTCTAGTACTGAGGAATTAATTCAGTAAAAGCTATTGGAAGATATAGGAAGCAGAACTGAAAGACTCTGGACTACCTTCATTCAGAGTTCTAGAAAATGAAGTGAAGTAAATAGGAGAAGAGCTGTATTAGAACAGATGGGGGCTAAAAGTTTTTCAGAATTAAAAAAAAATTATGTGGCTAAGTCTGTGATCAAAAGTTTCTTCTGTGTGCTAAGAAAGATTTTACATTATAATAAAATATCAAAACACCCAAACTAAGTAGAAAATCTTAAAAGCTGCTAGACAAAAGAGGACAGTTAACCTGAAAGCAGACACAACGTACTTATTTGTAACTTAAGCAAACTTCCAACAGCTTAGCTTACAATGGCATTTGAAACTCAATCTTGAGGTGACTTATAACATGCAGCCAAGAATGTATTCTAAGCAGTCATTTAACTTGGGCCGAATTTGTCTTCAAATGCCTTTTCTCCTTACACTCTCTGCTTGGGCAGGCCCAACTTTCTCTTGTGCTTATCTCTTGGAAAAGAGTGCTAAATTGTCTGATGTTTATTCCTCATCTCCCTTCCTCATGGTTTTTTTGGTTGTTTGTTTGTTTTTGTTTGTTTTTGTTTTTGTAGACAACTGTCCTATTGGGAAGTATGAATGAAGTCACAGAACAATCTTAGTATCAGGATATAATTTAGGCATTTTTTTCCCCAAAGTGAGAGGTCTCTCATAGATCAGGAAGATGATCTATGACCAAAAAAAAAAAAAAAATGGGGGCTCTGTGCTCCCCTTTCAGTTTGAGAAGTATTTCATACTATATATCTTACTCTTAGCAATATACAATTCATACAAGAATATCAAAGGCTGTGCAAAATCCTTCACTAACAAAGGCATATTAATTAATTTAATGTCTTTTTTCCTAAATTTTTGGACATAAGACTCCCATTTTCAAATATATAATATACTGTTACACACCTCAGGAACATATGTATTATTTAAAAAGACACTGCCTCGGTATACCAAGAAAATATTTTGATATAGTAAAAACAAACTTTTAAAATCCAGTTGGAAATGATAAAACTGAGATTTTAATATGAGTTCTGCCGCAAGCAATGTGTTACTTTGTTTCTAAAAGCATGATGATAGTTCTTTATCTTTTATAGTTTTAAGATTAATTCTATGAATAAAACATTATTTATTTTTTAATTTTTTAATGTTTATTTATTTTTGAAGGAGACAGATTGTGAGTTGGTATAGAGAGGGGTAAAGAGAGAGGGAGAGAGAGAGAATCTTAAGCAGACTCCACACTGGGTGGGGAGCCCAACACAGGGCTCAATCCTGCTAACCGTGAGATCATGACCTGAGCTGAAATTGGATGCTTAAGCGACTGAGCCACCCAGGCACCCAAAAACACATGATTTCAATAATACATGTTAAACTACAGTGAGTGATACTTTCTTGAACGATAAAGAAGTCCTTTCCATGTTCTCTCCAAGTGGTAGGTGTTGGCAAATACCCTCCTGGCTTCCAGGTAGTCTGGACTTTATGCTCAGATGTGACCCAGCTAAGATTGAAAGGACTCTGATTTCAGAAGGGAAACATGGAGGGAAGCAATCTTGTTTGGCAAGGAGATTTTTTTTTCTGTTGAGAAAGCCCATGCTGAAGGATAGCATTCAAGATGGCTGTTGTCACAAAATCTCTGAAATCAGTATGAAACTGACAGACCTCAAAGTAGCCCAGGCTTAGTTTCCCACAAAAGGAGGAGTCCTCTGAATCTTGAGAACCCCTTAGGAAAAATTAGGTTTCCTGTTTGTGTCATTGAGAAGTAGTAACAAAGGCGATAGCTCTTGGACCTTGGTATTTGAATGAGCACAATCTAAAGTCTATATATAGATTGATTGTTGTTGAACCAAAGCAGCTTAATTATTACAAACAGGAAGAGCCATGGCAGGGTACATGCTAACTAGTTGAGGAGGGGTAGGTCAACTGCAGTCATCCAACAGAACAGACTAAATACAGTGTCCTAGAAAGGTATGCTCCAATCTTTCGTCACAACTTAAACAAGTAATGGATACAGTGCTGGTTAAAGTAAAAGGGATATCCACAGGTGGATGGAACACAAATGTCGTATACGATTCAAATGAACAAGAAGAGCAATCAGGGACTACTCACTGGATCACAGATAAAGTCTCTTTAAGTTTTAGCTCACAGAAATGTCCCACTGAGCATTTGTGTGCACCATCCTAGGTCAGAGTTGCAGAAACAGTGTAAGATACTGGAGTAGAATTATCAAGTGTTGGAAGTATCAGATGGAAAAGACAGTATGGACCCACTGAATACTCTAAGCATGAAGCTTATTTAAAGCAGTCAGATGCCATCTGAAGATCCTTGCATCTATCTTCCTTCATGATCTGTTTTTTATGCATTGTTTTATGCTTTGCAGTTTGAAGATCATTCTTCCTGATAGATAAAATGGAAGTAAAATAAGAGATGAATGATCATTCTGCCTTTGCTGTCATTTTTAACAGTACCTTATCTACCCTAAGACATGCTCTTCTTTCTGCTCTGTACAAAGCAAAAGTCATCATTTTCCTGAATCCAGTATTTTTTCTGGCTTTTCACCTCTTTCTGGTTTTTTAACTTTCCACTTGAACTTTGTAAAGATGCAAGGGACTCGTGAACCTATCTCTTTGTTTGCATGTCCCTCTTTCTATCTTTGCCTCTTGTCCTTTAGAACAGGAGTTCATTAGATAATTCCCATTATAGTCACTCTGCCCAAGCAGGGAAATATTTAAAATACAGAGAGGAAGTAAGAATATGCATCATCAAGCTAATGCTTTCCCCCTACAGGAGATGAAGACATATATTAAGCATCAGGAAAACATGTGTACAAATTAGTCAATATGACCACTGTTTTAGAGGTCAGTATGGAACTGAAGAACATAAAAGTAAATTTTATCATTGCTGCCTCTAGGAAGGTTTCAGCAAATATAACTGATAACAAATAGGAGGCACAGAGAAGGAGGCAGGAATGTGAATACTGATGGAGCCAGACAAAGACTATATGGAAAGCCAGTGTCCATATTACCTGCTTATTGGTATCCTCACCAGACAGATCAGGGGAACTAGGTTATCCATTAAAGAGACCATATTTCTTCCTCAAAGTTATTAATTTCAAGATGATGTGGTCATTTTTCCCTCAGGTACCTGTCACTGTAACCCTACTTAACAAGGTTTTCTGTTTATCATCGTCAGTTTGGAAGCTTGTTTCCTCATCCTAATGAAAAACAAATTTATCAGCAAAGAGACTCAGCAAAATGCTATACACTGGCTTTTGAAGGTGTAGACCTCTAATAATTTCATTTATGCATTTATTTATTAATTCAGTTATCCAACAAGTGATGCGTGTTTCTCAAATTCCTTCAGTGTGCCAGAATGACAATATCATTGCCCTCGTGTAACTTGTAGTTTAAGAAAAGGTATAAAAATTGTGCAAACATTTGTGTGATGAATTGCAGTTGTGATAAGGGCTTTGAGGAAAAGACAATTATGCTGTGATTATATCTGATAGGAGGCTTTAAGCTTATCTGAAGGATATTTTAGTAGACCCAGGTGGTGGATGAAAGAGTTGGCTAGGAGAAGTGAACAGAGAGCATTAGAGTAAGAAAGAGTAGTTATGAGAGAGTCCAGAGGCAGGAGAGATGATAGAATATTCCAGGATTGATGGAAGTCTCTAGCAGTTGTAGAATAAAGATGAGTTGTAGAGAAAGGCATGAGAAAAGGCTTAAAAATAGTGTAACATATGGAGATGTGTTGAATCACTATGTTGTATACCTGAAACTAATGTAATACTATGTGCCAACTATACTCAAAATTTAAAAATCTTAAAAAAACAAAAATTATCATCAAAAAAAGGAAGAAAAGAAAAGGCTCAAATATTAGGAAGTTATCATATCATACAAAGCTTCTCAGCCTGTGTGAAAGCATTTGGAATTTACTCAAATGCTAATTGGAAGGCAGTTGACAGTTTTAAGCAAGAAAGTATCTTGAATGGTTTTTTTAAGTTGTTTAAATTTATTTTTGAGAGAGAGACAGAATGCAGGCTGGGGAGGGGCAGAAAGAGAGCAGACACAGAATCTGAGCAGACTCCAGGCTCTGAGCTGTCAGCACGGAGCCCAATGTGAGGCTCGAACCCACGAACCATGAGATCTGACCTGAGTCAGAAGCTTAACTGACTGAACCACCAAGGTGCCCCTGAATGGATTTGTGTCAAATATATATATATATATATATTGCATTGGTTGCTATGCAAATAAAGATGTGGGCGAGACCAACTAAGAAGCAACTGCAAGCGGCCAGAGGAGATATGATGTTCTGAGGAAGACAGGATGCTAACAGTGGAGCCTCTTTCTATTTAGACTGTAGAGCTGCAGAAGTAATAGAACAGCTGTCATTGATATGTAAGTAAGAAGGAGTAGCAAGAAGATCCTAGACCTGCTTAACTTTATTTACATTGAGTACGCTAAAGAGCCATAGGTAGAAGAAGAATAGAAACCAAAAACGTGGCTGGGCAGAGAATAGTTAACATAGATTGGGAAAAAGAAAAGGTTGAGAAAATGTAAAGAGAGAGATGAAAGAATGATATTAAGTATAGTGTCCTTTCTCTCTCTTTCTCTCTCTCTCTCTCTCTCATGCACACACACACGCACTCACGAATCTCTCTCATCTCCCCTTATATGCACACACACATGATGAGCCAAAAAAATTAAGATTTTTTATATTTTATCATGTTTATGTGGTTTTGAGAAGTTTTAGTGAAGTCTTAAATTGATATTTTTAATGAAAACCTGTGCTGCAACTGGACAGTTTAGGCAAGTCATTTTTATTCAGGTAATATGCAGGACTGATGATTTGATTTGATATGATTTTTAAGGGAGGAAGATGGTCCAGTACAATACTCAGATATTTTTACTTAAATAATTGCAAAAATCGTAGTATCTTTTGTTGAGAAAAATATGCAAATATTTGATAAGTTATCTATCTGCCTCTCACTGTCTACATTTTGTCTTTCTCATAAGTCATTTTTGTGTTCTAAATTAGAAAGCCAATAACCATAAATTTTGTCCAGTGAATTTCGGTATAGTATCATCTCATGGTGACACCACTTTTTTCTTTTTTACTTAATCACCAAAGTGCTTTACACTGTACAACATCAGATGAATTTGAGGATTTCTGTTCAGGAATATAATTGTTTCTTTGATTACAGTGCTATCTTTTTCACTTCCTTTACTTAGGCAGTTTTTTTTTTTTTCTCTTTTTAAAGGCACAACATTCATTTGTTATCTTCTAACCATTTACCTGGCTTCACTAAATTTCAGTGACACTTTCATTGCTCATTTACATTCTTCTGTTAAATTTCAAATTCATTCTTTGAATAATAAGAACTCAGTGCATTGGTATAGATGATCATTATCTTTCTGTTCCTTTTTTCTTTCATTTCTTTCTCTTCTTTCTTTCCACAAAACCTACTGAGTGTCTGCTTTGTACTGGACACTTCCTAATCACTAGTATTATAAAAATGAACAAAGCTTGTTTGCATAAATCAGCATCCTAGTCAGAAGGGAAGAGAGAGAAAGAAAATAAACATGACAAGAGTACATGAAGATATGTGCTATTCAGATAAATAGAGTGATATCAGAGTGACTTGGAAGCTACTTTAAATTGCTCGGGAGGTGATATTTAAGATGGTAATGGAGTAATAGGCCATTGAAAATCCTGTGAGAGTCACAAGGGAGAGCTTGCCAGGCAGAGGAGATACATGTGAGAAAGTTCTAAGACAAGGATGACCTTGCGTTGTATAAAGGAGAGAAAAGGGACCAATATAACTGAATGCTGATAGGCAGGGGAGGAATGGTTGATCTCTAACCCAAGGTCATCACACAGATAGCTTTGTGTACCAGGGTCAAGGGCTTCATATTTACCCAATTGCGATGGCACATCCTGAGAACGCTTTGACTAAATGAATGGCATAATCTGGTTTTCTCTTTTATGAAGTCCATTTGCTGGTTTTTTTGAAAATAACTGGAACATGGACATGTGGAAAGGAATAGATTTTAATTTTGTGAGAGGTAAGAGCCTATTAAGTCTGGAATTAGAATATAGCGAGGCTTTAAGGGAGTGAGCCAATCTGAGAAATGTTGAGAGGAACAATTGATAAGACTCATTAGAGAAACATGGTAGGATGAGTAAACGAAGCAAGAAGGATAATCTCTAGATACTCGGTACAATGGAGTAGATTTCTCTTTTAGATGGGGAACGCTTGCCTTGGGAAACTTTTTTTTCCTTGAAAAATTAGGAGTTGCCTTTTTTTGTTTATTTGTTTAAAGTTTATTTATTTATTTATTTAGAAAGATAAAGAGAGAATGTGTGCATATGGGGAAGGAGCAGAGCAAGTGAGGGAGAGAGAGAATCCCAAGCTGGCTCTGAGCTGTCAGAGTGAAGCCCCACTGGAGGGTCAATCTCACAAACTGTGAGATTATGACCTAGGCTGTATCAAGAGTCAGATGCTTACCTGACTGAGCCACCCAGGCATCCCAGGAGTTGCTTTTATTCTGTTTGGGGCAAGTAAAGTTTGAGATGGCTGTTAGACATCCAAGTAGAATTTTTAAATCACAGTTGGATAATCTACTAGTCTGAGGTGTAGGGAAAGCCTAGGACAGAGATGACATTTTTGAAAATTGCTGTAGAGATGCAAAGTAAAGTTTTTGAGATTAGATGCAGTCAGTCACCCAGGTCACCTAGTAGAGAAGGAGGGTACCAGGGAATATTCCAGAACACACCAAGGCTTTAGATATCTAGAAGAGGCACAGAAGCCTGGGGAGATAGAGGCTAAGGGGGTAAGTGAAAATCCTCAGTAGGAGGACAATGTGTTTCTTTTGTGAAATACGAAAGAAAGAAATGGTATTTCAAAGAAAAGGTATCTTTGAATAGATTCCTGCTGGCAGATCAAATAATGTAAAAACAGAAATGTAAGCATCAGTGCATGCTTCATGGGACATTAATGATATTCTTAAATAGATTGTCTTGTATATTTATGGGAAAACTATTCAGCATTTGCTCATCTATACTAAATACCTTTTTTCCTTGATTCGAGGTCTCTTCTATTGGTGGTTTCATTAATTATTTTTGTTGTTGTTTATTAATATCAGCTATAAAATAATCCTCAAGATACCTCAGAGTAGTAATAATCCCTCCCAGGTTGTCCCATTTCTTTAATTTGTGTTCCTAGGCAAGTTAACAAAAATTAGGAGAAGCTGATAGGATTGACAAGTCAACACAGGTTTGTTTTCTCTTTGACTTCATGGGAAACAGCATTAGGATCACAAGATTTGGAGTCAGACAAATCAGGATTAAATCCCATTTGTGACACTTACTGTGAGCCTTGGGGTCAAACTACTGTACCTCTCAAAGATAACATTCTCAAATGTGAGATAAGGTCAACAAAATCTACTTCATAGGGCACATGTGAAGATAAAAGGAGATAATAAATGGCTAAGTGCTTCGCACAGTGCCTGGCACATGGTAAGTACTTCAGAAATGTCCACTACTACCAATAAAAATGACGACTGCAGTTTCAAAATTGGCTTAATAAAGGTAAGGAGAATGAGAATCAGAGCAGAACAGCATTATGGAAGGTAGAATAATGTGGGTAAATATAGGGGGATCAGAGGATAGGAATCCATTTGAACTGGAAGAGACGTTACTCAAAGAGCGGACTTTAGAAATCCTATTTAGTTCTACCTTTGTTTCTTAATGAAACCACAGAAGAAGCGTTGACTTACCTCAAAACCTTCAGAACAAAACTCCTGCCTGGTAAAACTAATTTTTTGTGGGATTAAAGAATGCCTACTTAGTATGAGCCCCTCCCTGAGTTGTCTGTGTCATATTTACAGATCAGCTGCAGCTCTTAGAATTCTCTCACAATGTGTCCCACACGCAGTTTTAATTTAGCTCTTTCTTTTCTCCTCCTTTTCCTCTCCACGTTGTCTAAGTGCTAATAATAATAATTCAATTTAATAACATCCATCCTCACAGAGTACTCAAGCCCATCCAGTCCTCAAGGACACCTAACCCTTCCCGGGCTCACCTCTCAGCTTCTTTATCACACTTGAAGCACATCATAAACTACATCTTCCCCAGACCTTGTCATAAAGGGTGAGGCCGACATTGCAGGAATGAAGTCAGGGAAATACAACCTTGAACTGTTTTATCTCCTCTCCTCCCTACCCTTCCCCCACCCCACCCCCCATCACCTTGCCTTTCCCTCTTCTCTTTGACCAGTACTTTTCCTTAGCAGCGAGAGAGAGAAAAAACTTTAAACTCTTGTTCCCAAAGGGGCTTCTAGAATGGTTCACTTTGTTTGGCAATTGAAGCCCAATCTAATATGAATGATACTCAGTATTGATAGCTGCCTCAACAGTCATTAATTTGCTAATAGAAATTGCTTTTTGATGATGCAGGTCAGGATGATGACCTCCGGTTTGTGGATACAGAAATTGAAACATGAAACGTTAAATGTCTTCTACACAGTGAGGGTACTGAGAATAATTCAGGGAAAGAACCCACTTATCAGGCATTCAGCTTTCTAAAAACTTTAGCAACTTGGAATATAGTAAAAGTAAAAGTTGAGCATAATACTCACAAACAGCCAAAATAATTATAAGAAAATGTGCTTGGAAACACTCATACACTTGATTCACATAATTGTGCTGGGTTCATTTATTCTTGGTTGACACACATATACAATGTTGTATATTTTGCTTCCTAAGTACATTAAAAAAAAAACCTTAAAGATAAACACTGTTTTAAATAATAGACATTATTATTGTTAGATCTTTATCATTTGAGTCCTATTTTGGGCCACATTATGGGCACAAAACCTAAGCTTTGGAGAGGCTGTATCATATAAACAAGGTCATACAGTTAAAGGAAGAAACAGAATGTACCTTCTGTGTATGTAACTCCTTACTCTATGTGTCTGAAAAAAAACAAGGATAGTATCTACTATATGAAATTGCTTCGAGATCACACATGAATATATAATTTAAAAAAACTATAGAAAGGTAAATAGAAAACATCTTGGTTTTGCAGAAATTCCTAGGAAGGGAGTACAATGTAAGGGGATTAGTGCCTTAGTTGAGATTAATTGACAGCCAGTGGGAGACTGGCCAGCCTGGACAGAGGACTGTGTGCTAAGCATTTTGTGGCATCCCTAATCGCCACAAAATGCTCAAGCTTTTGCTCTGAGGTGATGCATTTTTATTAATTCTTTTTTTTAAACTAAGGTCCTGTCTGTAATACTAGCTTATAAACAGTAGGTTATATAAGACTCCTTGTTACCATCACTTGACATACTTCTGCCCACTGATGAATGCATACCAGCCAGCCTAGGACCACACATAAACATGATACTTCCAGGGATTTGGAAGAGGTACATCAGATAGGTGTCAAATTGGGCAATAGCTACTGAAGTGTTTGGTACTTTCACATTTTCTTCTCTCAATTCCACAATTTCTAGAGAGATCTTAAGCTATTTGGCTTTCTACCATGATACCCTATATGGACAACATATATGATATCAAATTTTGCTGAAAACCTACCTTTCCTCATTGAAAAGGCACTGATCATAATTCACTTTTGAACAGGGAGTAAAAATATCCATATATCTTGTAATGGGTACTATGGTACTATGGTACATGGCTCCAGTCCTTTCATCTCCTGTAGGGGGTAAATCTCTCCTTCTTTCTGGTCATGGGAATGTTGGTAGGTGACAGCTCTCAGATTAATTCCTCTATGGAAATCACCTTGACCAGAAGAGAGTCACCTTGACTATGGTTATAGCCCTGTCCGAGAGCATCCTACATCAATGACTTGTCCATGTGCGTGTATATAACCCTGGTTCCCTTGTTCACTATGGGAGAATTCTGAAAGGCAATTCCAGATCAAGAGATCTCATAGAAATTTTCCTAATGCCTTGTTGTGTATGCATCAAAGTTAACTTTATCCTCTACCCAATTCAGCACCTTTTAATCTCTCTTACAAGTGGTCCCTCAAAGACTAGAATTTAAATGTATTCAAGCATGGGTTTTCTTGCCTGGCATATTTGTTTCACCACATATATTTCATAACTTGCTTCCCACATTGTTTTCAGACAACAAAGGACTGTATCCTGCATAATACTATATGACCAAGGGAGCCTTTTTACAACAGAGGAAATATGGCAGTATACACATGATCATGGGTGGAATATGCTGGTTTTATCTTATTCCATACCACCCAGAAGATGCCACTTCAATGGAGCAAGTCACAAATGAGGCACTAGCTTGGTAATGATACCCTGTGAGGAAGAAGTGCCATCTTCAAGGACACATCAAAGATCCCAGTAGGTGGTATCATGTATCTGAGATCCAAGAGGTAGAAGTAGGAAGGGCCCAGTTACTCTCAGCTTCAATGACTCACTTGAGAAGTTTGTGAGAGGCCAAATTTGGAGCTTTGTGAGATTATAGAAAGGGAAGTCTTCCAACTGGAGAAAATAAATGAATACCATTAAACTTTAAGCTGTAGCTTCCTCCCATCACTTCTTTTTCATTGTTCCAAGAGACCGGCAGGAAGGCAAGGCAAGGGTTGTGGATCTTGATCATCAGGAAGAGAGAGGATACTGCTGTACTATGAAGCAGTTAAGAATGTGTTGAAACCCAGGTCATTCACATGGGAGCTTCTTGGTGTCACTTAACTCAATTTTGATTGACTTGTGTTCTTAAGACTACAATAATAGGAGCTCTAATTCATCCCACCAAACTTTTCTTCTAATTCCACAGGAATAGAGGCCCATCAGAATCCTGGAGGACCTTATTATATGATGTGTATCTGAGTGTAACAAGGGATTAATTGGGGTAAAGTATAGTGGATGTTGTGGTATGCTGCCTAGATCCCCAGCCTTTAAGACAGAGGCACTCATTTCTGCAACTGCTGGGATTGTAGGCTTTTGACTGTCCTTATCTTAGTTGCCCTCCTAGAATTTCTCTTTGCTGAAGAAAACCACCTCATGCAAAAGCACGCCATCTGCTCAGACATATCTAGTGATGGGTTGATGTACATTACTGTGTCTCCTGAGAACACTTCCCAGTAAATTTGAGGCCTGCCAATATTTGCCTCAGACTTTGTTTCTAGACGATATCAACCTCAACATACCTATATATTTATCTATCCAGTGAGACTTCATGTAAAACCAAACAAAACAAGCAGAAAGCAATACCTTTGCCCCCCAGATAGAAGTTCCAACACAGAGAGTTTTCCAGGTATCTCTACTATCCCAAGGGAAAAATATTTGGGGAAGATTGGTACTTTCAGGAAGAAATTAAATCATACTTATGCTTTGTTATTCTAAGTGTAATGCAAGAACTAGCAACATCAGCATTACCTGGGAGTTTGTTAGAAATGCAAACTTTCTAACCATGTCCCAGACTTAATAAATCTCAACATACGTTTTACAAAATCTTCAGATGGTTTATGTGCATATTAACATTTCAGAAGACCTTCTCTAGAACAGTGTTCTTTAAATGTTTTTAATTACATAGTCTTATTACTTAAAAATGAGCAGGCACTCATACTATTTATAATATTATATATAATAACATAACGGTTTATTATTATGTATTTACCACTTATATGTGACAATGTATAAAACTGATATAATATCTACCGTTTATAATATTTTATACACTGACACTACTGTGTCATAACATTTTAAAAATTGCAAATATAGAATCTAACAATAATAAGGCAAAAATAGTAAGGGCAGTTTTCATAGTTGACTCTAACTACTAGTAGATCATCAGAGTAACTCCATCGTGGATGTGTGTGTTCTGTGTTGGAGACTGCTGCTCCATATGCAGACATACCTCAATCCTGTGCGTTAGTGAGGCACTCAAGAGAAACAGTAATGGGAATCTCAGGAGAAGGAAAAATCAGGGATTGCCTTCTCTGTGGCCTGGGAGTAGAAAGAAAATTAGAATGGTAGAATTGGCATAGAGTAGTAACAGCAACTAAAAATGCCACAATTTGCAATAGCCTGTAGATTCAGAGGATGGGGGGGACTCCTTTATGCTCCATTCTGTGTGATTCCAGTCCAAGATGTTCACCAAACTTGTCCATTTTTCACATGGAATGCTTGCTATTTGCAGGTATCTCATTGAATTTTCAGCAGCTGCTTAGCAGGTCATTTCATTTGTCAGGTAGATGAAGGTAATGAGAATTTATCAGCCCCCAGTTCATATTCACAGCTGATCTGTCACCATGCATTTCTATAAATACTGCTCTTATTTACTCAGGATGCATTTCAAATTAGCAGGAGATTATACACACACATATTTTATGCACATATATATACATATATATTTTTATACACACAAATACATTATATATCCAGAGAAGGGCTTGTAATTCCATTCCTAATTTTTCTGGCATGCCAAAATGAACCAATGTAGTGAAGCTGTGAGTGCCTGAATTGACAACTTCAATTGATAATTGCATTAATGCTGAGGCTCAGGAGGTTGGTATGGAATTGGTTCAGGACCCCTGGTGTGGGAGCTGAGCTCCATTGTTCTACAAAGAAGAAAGCACCCTATAATTTCACTGAAAGCGGAAGGGCAGCAAAATGATATTGTTTAGAAACTGCTCAAAGTAATAGACACTGTGTCAGCTGCCTTGTCAGCCTTTCTGTCAGCAATGGAATGTTGCATGAGAATGTTGTTCTCTCAAAATGTGAGACAATTAAAATATTTGAGTGATTCAGGAACAGGGGGTCTAAAGAAGAAAAGCAAGAAGCTTTGTTTTCCAACAAAAGAAGTAATGAAGGAACTGATAACAACAGTACTCAAGATGGTTCAATATTCTGTGTGGCGGTCAGCAGAAGACATTGTTCTGGAATGTCTGAATTAGGTGGCCCAGTGAACAGTCACTGGTGAAACTTTTTTCAAACCAGGTTTTCATTCTGGAGCCTATTAGGGGTATGTGGAGGGGGGCAGTATTTCCATTAATGATGGTTCCTCAAGTTTACTCTCAGTCAGTCATTCTCAACTCCTTACACAGGCAGGATAATGAAATTACAAAAAGAGAGAATCCATGAGGGAAACGAAATGAAAAGTTATAAGTCAAATGTCCCTGCAGGCCTGCTGGTTCTGATGACATCCAGGAGTTCAGGTACCATGGGGTAAAAGGGACCAAATTGCTCCACTCAAGATTAGGTCTGGGTCCATTCTTAGTGCTGGAAGCTAGGGCTATGTTGATATTTCCTTCATTACAGAAAAATGAAAAAAATGATTTCCAATTTGTTTTAGGAATTATTGTTTTGCTAAAAGTTATAGGACTAGGAAGGTGGGAGAAAGGAACAGCCTCATGATGCTGAACTGAATTGAGCTGACCTTTAGCCCTGTGAGTACATTTGTAATATAGCCAACACTTCTGCAGTGCAAAACCACTGATATGCCTGTAAAATACCAACTTTAGAGTTAGGGGGTTAAAGTGTAAATTTACCCAAATAACCACAAGCTTCATATCAGGGAAAGATTGTACAACACAAAGTAGGTCTTAAACAAACCAAAACTTCCACTCAAAATTAATACACAAATAAAAGTTTCAAAAATATTGAAAATTTGAGCAGGAAACATGTCAGCCAGCATAATTAATATTACAAAATTATTCATTCCAGATTAAATTTTCCTATTTGATAAAAATTTATGTTTTTTAATCATCTGTCAGTCTACCTTTAGTATGATGATAATCAAAATGTAATGATATTTTTTCAAATAAGAGATATTTATTTGAAAAAATTATGAAAGTATACAAATAGGAAGAAAATAAGATCAAAAGTACAGGAAAAGAGCCAATTTATAACTTTGGAAATGAAAAATTTAGTCATTTAAATAAAAATGTAACTGATGTGATAAGTGTCTTCTACTAGACATAGTAGAAGAGAAAATCTGTGGTTTGGAAAATAGCACTGAGGACAACATTCATCATGCAGGATAAGAGAAAATGTTATGACAAATTATATGAAAGAGGAGTTAGAAGAAAATCTTTGTGGGGATAGGCAAGATTATTAAACATGACATCAAATGCATATTCCATTAAGGAAAGAATACAAAGTAGTTTTTCTTACATTTCAAATTTTTGTTTTGATTTAAAAAATGATAAGAGAATGACAAAATAAAGATGAAGAGAAAATATTTGCAATTCTCATGTGCAAAGAGAATTTAGAATATATAAAGAGCTCTCAAAATTTGACAGTAAGAACATAACTCCAATAAAAACTGGGTTTGAACAGAACTTTCACCAAGGAGTTTACACGCAAGTGACCACGTAAAAAGGTATTAACGTCAACAGCTGTTAGAGAAATGTAAGTTAATGCCATGATACGATACCATTGCATATCTATTAGGATGGTTTCAATAAAAAATACTGATAATTGCAAAAGCTGGAAAGAATGTAAAAAAAACTTACAACTGTCATATACAGCTGGTGGGAATGCAAAGTAGTACAGGACTCTGGAAAACCAGTTGGCAGTCTCTTTAAAATTAAACATCTTTTTCATGTTTAAAAGTATAATGTACTATAGAAATTATAGTATATAATAAGATTACAATTTATTAGTGATTTTTTTCAAAGATAAAGGACTTTATTATTCTAGACTCATGAGCATCTTTATAATTCTAGTGCTGTGAATATCTGCATATTAATTTCAGTTCCTGTCTTACCAAAGTCCCACTTGGCAATGTGAATGGACCTAGATAGTTACACACAGAGTGTTGCATTATGGAAGAGGATCCCTGAGTTTAGGAAACTAATTTTTTAATGGGATGCAGCAAAGGCAGATGTTAGAGTGAAATTTATACTACAAATCCTTGTATTAAGAAAAAAAGTTCAGGTTAGGAGGGGCAAGATGGCAGAGAAGTAAGGAGCTCCGTACTTGCACTCGCACCCATACATCACACGGAAAAGATCTGAAGCCATTGGAAGCCTTACAAAACCTGAGAGATTGGGAGAAAAAGGACACAGAATCCACTGAGAAAGCCTTCTAATGTGAGTGTGAACTGGGGAAGATAAAATCGGGCCAGGATCGGAGACTCCAGGGTCGGAGGCGACCCCCGTCTACCCTCTACAGGGAGTGAGAGGGGAAAAGGAGAGAGTCCGAAACAGAAAAACCTCCCCTTGGGGGGGAAAAACCTCCGCTCGGGGCATAGAAAGACCATACTTGCCAAATACCTGCACGCCAGGTCCCCTTTCGCCAACTGGTCCCTGGGGGGCTGAGCGCACAGAATGCTTCTTTGTGCTGACTCCAGGTGGCTGGACTTCAGAGTAGCGGCGAGCCTGCCACCATTGTCCTCCCGGGCGGCTGGGGCCCCTGAAAGAGCCGCACGGACACCGGGCGTCCGCGCTCCTGGTGGGCTGGGGCTCTAGAGGGAAGGCAAAGAGCTAAAAACTGGGAGAATTGCCTGTGAGTTCATGTCTCGGGTGACGAGCCATAGAGGGACCTGGTTTTCCTCACTCCAGCAGGCTCAGCGCACCTGGCAGGCAAGCCCCCCACGCATGCGCACCAGCCTGACCCAGAAAAGGAAGCAGCGATTCTGAATCCACCCTCAGAGCTCGGCAGGGGGCCTGGAATTGCCCCGAGGGGGTTGCCTGGGAAGCTGTGTCTAAGACAATTAAAGCGGGGCGCACGGACGGGGATTTGGAGATTGGGACTGGCCTGAGTTGAAGAGTGCAACCAACTTCGGCTGCGCCCCCGGTACGGGGAGTTTACACGCCCAAAAAAGCGAGGTGTAGCGCTTGGTTCAACAAGGGACTGGAACAGGGGCGCCTGGGTGGCTTAGTCGGTTAAGCGTCCGACTTTCACTTAGGTCATGATCTCGCGGTTCGTGGGTTCGAGCCCCGCGTCGGGCTCTGTGCTGACTGCTGGCTCAGAGCCTGGAGCCTGTTTCAGTCTGTGACTCCCTCTCTCTCTGACCCTCCCTTGCTCACGGTCTCTCTCTCTCTCTCTCTCTCTCCTAGAAATAAATAAAAAATATTTTTAAAAAATTTAATCATACTTATAAAAAAAAAATTAAAAAAAAAAAAAAAACAAGGGACTGGAACACCGTCACTCTCCTCCCCAAAACCGCTGAGGCAGAACTCCCGCCTGAGGCATTGGATCACGCCACGCCCATCCCTGATTAAGAGCTGCCCTCCTCCCTTTTTTTTTTTCTTCTTCTTTCTCTTTTCTCTCTTTTTTCCCCAGAACACTGACCTGATTAACTCTTGTTGCCGACTTCCTTAAACAATCACAACAAGTCCAGTCTGTAGAGGTAAATTCTACACCTACCGACATTTTCATCTCTTTCTCTCAGGAGTAATTAGACTATATAGTTTCTCTGGATAATACCAGCATCCTTCTCTCACCTATCCAACCATACTCTACCCTTTACCTCTTTGAAAAAAGCTTCTTGTCCCTTCTGCCTGTTCATTCTATTTCCAATTTTGCC